>NW_028186375.1:1026684-1125512 GCF_003343005.1 Rhea americana | reverse complement strand
AAAAAGAGAAAGAAAAAGAAAAAAGCTCACAACACACATACACATATCTAGTAAATGGAATATACTTTTGTCTTGGGTGAGAATGAGATCTGGAAAAAAATGTAAAGAGATTAATGGCATGATGGTCTGTGGAACCTGGTGACCTCTTTTGGTGTTAATATGGATGAGGCAGCCCCTCATTTTTCATGTGGACTATAAATAAAGGAGACTGTATATTACAATTCTCTTGATTTTTTTTCCTTTCTTACCTTAACAAGTGAATCAAAACTTATATTCCCCAAGGCCCAAAGATCCTAGATTAGAATCTCTCACTAAGAGGAAGTCATTGAATTGAGCRAACTTCTCAAAATCCTATCATGGTCTGACTTAAAAAAGAAAAAAAAAGAAAAAAGCCTTTGATCGTTAGACAGTCTGTTCAGCTGGAGAGAAGTTATGTCTTGCCAGCAGACAAGGTGAGACTAGGGGACAAATACGCTAACAGAAGTTCTCAAAATGACTCTAAGGATTTTGTATGTCCTCTGCACAGGTCCTTTCAGTTGTGACCTCCTACTGAATATAGAGGTATCCCATAACATTTTAATACTCTGTGTGGCCTCCAACCTGACATATCAGGGAAGTACAGGATTAAGCGCCAAAAGATGACGTTAAAGCCTTTATTTTTTTCACCAAGTGGCAGGGGCAGACCTCCATAAAACAGAAGGAAGCTTTCAAATAAGCACTCTCTCTTCAAGATTAATAACTCTAAAAATTTGAAATGAAAAAAAATAAGAAAGCTTTGCAAGGAAATGTAAAAAATGATGACTCCTTAAAAAATGCATTTCAGTTCTAGACCGAACAACCTGGAGGGAACAAAATTCTCTGTGTAGCTCCAACAGGATAAAAGATTGAGTTTGTCAATTATTCTACCCTTGAGGACTAAACAATAGTTTCATTTATTGCTTCCCCCTTCTTTGGACCCTGAGCATCCAGCCACAAACCAACCAATTTATATGAATGGTGGTAACTGTTGTGCCAGTGAAAATCTGGATCTTCTATCCAAAAAATAAATACTAGTCCAATCTAACGATATCCTAATTTGAAATAGGTTCTGTTTACTACAAAAAAAAAAAAAAAGGAAAAAAAAGGAAAAAAAAGAAAAAAAGAGAGAGAGAGGGAAGGGGAAGGGGAAGGAAAATTTGCTTAAGTCAGAATATTTTGTTCTGAGGAACTATTCTCTCTTGTAGTTCCTCTTGAAGAACACAAGTCAACTTTCAGAACTATGCAACTACATCTTACATCTTGTCAAAACATTATACTACAGCACAACTCAGGTGTTGCGGGGAGAGGAGAAGGGTCCTTCTGTCTTCTGTAAGTGCTTCTCAGAGTTTACAGTGCTCCTTTCACTATAGGACTTGGGCCCAGGTCCTGTAGACTTAGACATGTGAACCTATAAAACATCCTCTYATCCAAACCTTAAGCAATCTCTCCCCCCTGCCCTTTAAAACTGAGTAGAATTTGGGAAAATGGGATAAAATAAGTCCATTGTTAAGGTAAAACTGGAATTCAATTTAACAGCTAGTTCTGGCTCATCAACTCTGACTGTCTGCTTTCAGAATATTTCTACAAACAGTGGGGATATTTGGTGGCTGCAAAAGCTCACTGACAAATGGAGATGTTCTGCTCCAGTGTCTGGCTTAGAAGCGCTTTGTTTAAAAAAATTGCTCATTTTAGTATCACTGATACAGAAAATAACTATCTGGTAACTTTGTAACATAAAAAATATATATATAAATAAATAAAGCTGCAATTGATACCTAGGGGCTACTTCAATATTTTCAACTTAGCTGCCGCAATGCCAAAAAATTAGGAACTTTGCATTACTTGAGTGGATCAAAGCATTGATATTATATGTCTCATCTTTCTGCACAGTCTGCTGGGAGAGCAGGGTACTTCTGCAAGCCAGCCTCCTGCTCCCAAGGTCAGTAGATCCCAAGAAAATGAATCTATGGAAACTTGCTTGGACTGCAAGCCCCCTGCCCCAAATGTCTCTGTAGTCTAGGACATATTCCTAGGAGGAATTGAATTAATGATAGTCTTAAATTTACAAGGTCATACCTTAAAATTGAAAGATTTTCTATCTATTCATATGCAAGTAGTTTGTATGTGTACAAATATTGTGACATTTTCCATAGTGTGCATGAGGAAAATGCAAAATTTATTAGCCATGATGGACGCTAATCTAGAAGAAATGTTTTTGTTTAACTTTATAGGAATTACACAACAGCTCTTCTATTTATAGATTCCAGAACAAATTTCCATCAGCCTTATTCCTCCTTTCTTCCTCCCACACTGTGAACATCCTATCTCTAGCATCACTAGAGCTTATTCCCAGTGCCTGTTTTATATCTTATTAGACACCAAACATTCAACAAACATGGAAAGCCACCAATCCATCTTACAACTTATTCTCTGTTTCTGGATATAACATMTGGAGCAGAAGTCATCTTCATTGCCAAGAAGTCATCTTGGCAATTTCTCATTTGCCAGAAAGCATCTCCTTGCAGCATAGCTGTGATGCACAGATATGCAGCAGAGATATGATTCACAAATATAATACTTTATAAAATAAAGTTTAGATGGAACAATGTACCTAAGATTAGATTGCTGTATATGTCTGGCAGATGTATCAGTTCCTTTGTAAAAGGCATGTGAAGTAACATTTTAAAAGTACTAAACAATCTTTTACATTCTAGATACATTAAATTTAAATGTACTTAATTATTCATTTTAAAACAGCTCAGTACAAACTTTTTGAACTCAGTCATGCTCTCATAGATATTAATAGCAAACCATCCTTCCAACTTTATGGGATGGTTTTCCACTTTTTACAGTTTTCTGAGGCTCTAGCCTGTTTGATATAGAATAAACACATGCATAATAAAGTCCTAATTTTCAGATTTGTTTTCTCAGAAAGTGTCAAAAAATATAATCGTGTAAA
Source organism: Rhea americana (assembly GCF_003343005.1). Taxonomy (NCBI): domain Eukaryota; kingdom Metazoa; phylum Chordata; class Aves; order Rheiformes; family Rheidae; genus Rhea; species Rhea americana. The sequence continues at coordinate 1,122,535 of NW_028186375.1, read as the reverse complement.
TGCTGTGCAAATCTGCAGGTGGGCACAAGGAAAAAAATTGTCTTATAGTACCAGCACTGAAGGAGAAGCAGTGATAGCTGAGGCCTTAATCATTTTGCTTGGTAAGACCTGTAGACTCAGYCTAAACAGAGTATGTTGGTTGTTGCTGAGCTGGAAGATCTAATGAAGGGGGAATAGCTTACGGATGAACCTGGTGGCATGGTGGCTGTGATTGCAGCAAACACAGGGAGGAACTGGAAAGGAAATGGGAAAGAAAGGAGGGCAGGAACCTGAGAGCACTGGAGTGCAGGCTGTAGTGGAAAAGSGGGAGACTGAGATTATAGTGGAAGAAGGGAGTAGATGTGGGAACTGTGAAGAGCTGAGGCTAAACAAACACCACCTGAGAGACAAGCACAAAGCTCTGTCCACTGGCAGAGGGAGCTCATTGGAGCTATTGAGCAAATTCCTTAGAAATTGGACTTCATTAGTTCTTTACTTGGTGAATAAATTATCCTAAAGATATTCCCAAATGTATTTGTTTCTCACAAACGGATACAAGAGAGTAAGCAGGCTAATTCTCATCTGTGACACTGGCCCCAATGTTTAGAGTAGATGGTGTAATAGATATGTGTAAGTAGTTTCCTGTTTGTGTGTAGAAATCTACTGATGCAGGAGGAATCCAATCTGGATTTAAGGCATCAGCTCATTGGGTCCATTGGTAAGATCAGCTCTGATTTTTTAGCCATAATACTTTTAAATTTCACAAATACTTGGATTTAAGACATAGTAGAAATAGCACAGAAAGCATAGTTCAAATTTGGTTAGAAGGTTATGGAGTGCAATGGTGGCATTCTGATCTAGCTAATCCATCGCATAATCCTTTCTTTGCCTTTCACAGGTTATATATAGATCACCTAGAAACTCTTGCAAAAATAAGTTATTCTCACTTGATTCTTAAATGTTTAATTCATTTAATTGTGGTATTTTAAATTAATTTTCTAATAATGATGTTTTAGTTTTCATCTTGCACTTGGCACTGGCAAAGTCTGAGATGTGTATACACTAAATAGAAGCTTCCTAGGGCATAATGCATGACAGTTAGCATCAGAGCCCATTTACAATAAAATTGTGGTTAGCCAAACAGTCGGTGTTGTTTTATCATTCAAGATCAGATCAAAAATGCCATGGCTACATAAAGCAAACGATTGACCTATAAATTGGATCAGATGGGTTACAAATCCTTCTGTAATTGCACCATGGCTTTGGTAGGCCCTGCTCTTTCTGCTCTTTTGGCACCCACGGGTAGATCTCCTGCAGCTGACCCACTGGTATTTCACAACCCCTTTTCTGTTCAATTTTGCTGCTTCCAGGTTTCAGCATGTCACCCTCCCCTTATAAGCAGACTTGGACTTGTGTTCTTTGTCTTTCCTTTTCTCTTAAGATGTTTGCTGAACTCAGACTTGCCTGCTGCTACTTTCTCAGCCCCTTCTTACAAATACTATCTCCATAACCTCAGACTGGTTCTCCTTGCCTGAATTCTTTGCTACCTTTAGCAGTATAATGAGTTTTATTTTTATATTTGTTTACTTTCCCTTTAAATCCCTTTTCCTCTAAGAAAAAGTGCAGATTTTTTTCTATAAATGAAAATGAGGACCTCTGCTTGTAAGAGCAGCCCCTGATTTTAAGAAGTAGAAATACAGACACGCTGTTATAAATCTATTCAGCGCATAATTATTCATATTAAAATATTGATTTAAGAATCTTTTCAGCTTATACAAATAACAAATTGTTCAACTATCCTAAATTCTAGAAAAATATTTAATCTCATTTACTGTTGCTATTTCCTTTATCTTTAATGTAGAGAGACTTCAGTGACGGAGAATATTTCTGCCAAGCACATGAATGAAACAAATTCTTTTCCTTATTCTAACTGTCCCAATCTAAATAAGAAAACTATTATGTAGATGGGTGAAGAACACACAGAATACTCTGTGTATTGAAACACACAGTGAGATTTCTTTTGTAAGAAAGGCCTAAATATGGCTTGCTGAATAATCATTGAAAGGAAATACATTATCTGATAACCCAAGAATTCTGGCATGGGAATTATACATTGTAAACTTATTCCCATATGCTGTGAAGTTGTATCATGCTCCATTGACTTAATTTTTGTGAAGTTTGTTTTATTGTTTTGTGAGTCTGAAAATAATACTTTTTTTGCAATTACAACTGGTTATATTTATGGAGTTTTTATCTTTGAAGACATTTACATATTTAACTATATATAGCTCCTTCAGCTCATTATATAGCTCCCTAAGAACATTAAGGCAATTTGATATATCTTAACATGCTGAAATTCATCTGTAAACTAGAAACATCTTAGTTCCAGTTGATATTGATCAAGATTACTTCTTAAACAATTATTTTTGGCCTCATACAGTTACATTTGTCTATTTTAACTACATTCAAAATGTTGAGGCCCTGATCTCACAATTGGTTCTGCACTGACGGACTCTCTACAGCCACAGAGATCACCTTGGTAGAGCTCCTAGCAGGATCTTACATGTCACTAGACAGTAACTATAAAAAATGTAGCCAGACTTAATTTGTACCAGAAATAAGCACAAGTGTTTGGGATATTATTATTTCAAATCACACTAGCTGTATGTTGCCAAAAAGCCGGGCAGGCCATTGCTCAAGATGCGAGTCCTTGGATGAATTCCCTGTTGTCCAGTTCATTCTCTGAGCTGTAAACTACAAAATTGTTTTGCACTGTTGCAACTAGACAGTGCTGAAGTTCAAGGATGTGTGCAAAAATACTGCAGAAAATCTGTATGGAGTAACTTCTTCCCGTCTAATTGCTTATTCATGTGTCAAAACCTCGGCAAAGATTTTGCTTGACTTGTCACACAAGTAGATGATGACAGGGTCAGAAACTAAATTCTTACTTTATGAGTTCTAATCTATTGCCCAAAGTACACTACTGTCTTTCCTATCTTCATAAACGCTTCCAATATAGATTATTGGTACACTTTTGAAAGACAGCTATTGATTAACTGAACAGATAATAAGATTAACAACAGTTAAGAGGACTGAATATGAGTGCAATAATGCTTTGTCAAGAAGATATTTAGTTATGTACCAGCCACACCTCTGACAACGTTAATGAAGCTAGCAGTCATTCTCCAATTGATACTGCAGGCAAGTATTACAGTGTCTAACAACCCTGTGAGAGAGTGTGTGTGAAAAGTTAAAAAGGTCATAACAAATAGATATAACTGACCCAGGTTTTTACTTCATAGAGTAAAAAGTTCATATACACATTTTGATAAAGACCCTGAAGCCCTTTATATAAACCAGACGGTAGATAAGTGATTCAAAGTGCAGATATCCAGCGCTGACACATGACATAAGGAAATTACAAAAGTAGTAAATGTCAAACTATTTGATGCTATTCTTTTAGAAAATTTGATGTTGTAAATAAACTGATTTTTTAATGCTTCAGGTTTGTAGGTCATAGATTTTCCACAGTAATGATTTCTTACTATAAGCCAAAAGACAAGATAATAAAATCCCTATTTTTTAAGTCAAGCAAAAATGAGCTTCAAAAGATGAGAAGACCTGCAAATTATTCAAACACAGAGAGTCCTTGGCTCCATTGCCCTATCAATATTGCAACTCTTATTTGCAAAGAAGGAAGTTCGTATCAGTAGGCCTTTAAATTGGGACCACCTGTTCACATATGAAACTAATAATAGAAATTTCTGGATTTATGGCACTATTACTCGCAATAATAATAGATCTGAAATGTTTATGCTTGTATGTATAGCTATTTTAGTTTTCTACTAGTCATGCAGCGTAGGCTGCTGCTATTAGTAACAGTGACCAAACAACACTTAGATTCAAGGCAATCAGCTAACCATAGTTCAACATGAATTTTAACTTAACATGTACATCTTTGTGCGAGACTTCAGATTGAGCTACCAAACTGCTACCCAGGTCTGTGAGGATCTCACAGTTTATTTTTTTTAAGGGCAGCACTGAGTAAGTAGTGTGAACATCTATTTGTGTATGTGATGTACAAATTTTTCACTGAGCTGTTCAGCTCTTGCCTTTTACCATTTATACTATTAATGTTAACTATCGGAGTACTTATCCAAATAAATTTCAAAAGCACTTTGACAAACACACTGATTTGATTCACAAATCTTACAAATACTCACAAGTTGTCTTTAAAAACAGAAAAGTATTTTCTAAGTATATTACATGAACCGAATAAATGTACACGAACAAACACAGTGATTATATTTGGACATACAATGTCTTTTAAATGCATTTTTTGGCATTCTATTTTAAAATTGTATTGATATTTAAGTAATATTCAGCAGCTTCTTTACTTTGACTCTTTTTCTTCTTCTGTTTTGTTTTGTTGGAGCCAATAACTTAAACTTCACTAATATCTGAAAATCATCTTTGAATCACCATCTCTGAGGTTCATATTAAACTGAATGCTTTTTTGTTGGCATTTATTTAAAAATTTGTTTTTTCTGCTATACTTGAGTTCCAATTAATCCAATGAGACTTGTATCTAGCTCTCTTCAACGTAATGTTAAAAAAACTACAATGCCTGTGTGTCAGACTTCCTTTTAAGAATGATTTGATTGCAAACACAAACAAAAAGCTTTTCTTCTTTTGTACTCCTTTATGATCTTCAAACAGGCTTCTATGAAAAGGACTAGCATTTTTTCAATTTTAAGCCATACTCACCTTTGCAGTAAGAGAAAACAAAAATGAAAATTTCATGTTACAATAATTAATTTCAGATTGTAATGCTACAGCATAGTTTATGTTATGCTCTAATTACACAGATATGCATTAGGGAAAATAACTTTGAAGAAAAAAATGCATTTGTTTAAACATTTTTACAATCACAATTGAAACTATTCAGCCGTTGATCATGTATAAAATAAAAGGCACACAGATTTAAACACTGAACTGTGAACTACTTTCCCTACTGCATGGAGAGAGTAAAATGAACCATGAGAGTAAAATGTTTTGTCTATAAGTAGAGTTAATTTCAGAAATTTGCCTTACTAAAAAAATGCAAACACAACAAGTCGAGTCCACAGTATGAGACGCACAAACAGCACGGCAGGGAGGAGGGAGCTGGGTGAGAGAGGAGAAAGATCAAGGCAAAACAGTGTTTTCGACAACAATGAATGAAGATTTAACCAATCCAGTCACCAAAAACAAAAGAAACTTTTCCCATTGAACAGAATTAACCGGTGATGCTCAGCTGATTCACTGTTTTACTCACAGTATGAGCTTTCATTTTAAACATTCGTGTCTCTGGCCGTGCTACTGCTCTGAACGGGGCCGAACGGGACGTGGTCTTTCTGCATGTGCTGACAAAGAAGCCAAGGTAATCCTGCCTTTTGTTCAGCTTGCCAGGCTGCTCTCCGTAAAGACCTATGGGCGCGTGACAGTGCTCAGCTGCCACAGTGCTAAGGGCTGTCCAGGAACGCGTGTGCAACAGAAATAAAGATTCAGATGGGCTGAGTCAACCTCTTCGCACTGACTACACAGGGGATCCAAAATGACCACAGTGCTAATACAGGTACCTCAACTTCTTTCCACCTATCATGTGTGCAGGGCAAGACATGTTGTCACTGAGATAACTGGAGTTACCTTTGACTAGTAATTAAAACCGTTCTGGTCTCAAACCTGTCCTACAACAGAAAAGCAATCAATTTAGCTAAGGCCAGCATCATCCCCACAAAATCGAGTATTTGTACTACAGACAACTTGAGGTTCAGGATCTGCAACATATCACACACATAATGGACACCTTCCAACACTTCTTAGGGTGACTTTCCACTTACTTGTGAATAATTCAGTCACCACTGGATGAAAAATGTTAAATCTAATTTTAGCATAAGATTAACTTCATCTGCATCAAAAAGCTGAGAATTACAGCATATTTATTTGATGATATGCTACATATTGATACAGATGCAGGGATAATTTCTTTTGCCAAGTCCAGTTTCATGTCTTGAAATAATATATTTAAAATGTGATTTCTGGTCACTGTAGGCCACCACTCCTTAATTTCTGGAAAATAATGCACTAGTAGAATTTTTAATTTTTAGACTTTATAATCTTTAAATGTAAAATGAACATTTWGTCAATTCTTAATATTTCAGAAACAACAAACAGGCCCACTGTACRAAATATGGTTTTGCTTAGAAAATTAGAGAAACACCTTTATTTTCTGAGGTTCAGGAGGTGAAGAGGAATATAAGGTCCTATAGATACTGTAAGACTTTCTACCCATCAGCATCAGCCCTATGGCTTCCTCTTACGTCTTACACCCTTCAGCAGGGCTTTTTTCAGCTTTGTGGTGAAACGGAAGGATTTCCTGCTTCTACTAGTGTCAGATGTGAATTTGTACAGACTCCATTAGGCCTTATACTATCAATTAACATTCAATCATGTAGTGTCATAGTATTAGGTGAATGGCATATTCTTTCTCATGAWCTTGAAGAATTACCAATTAATATGATATTTCTGCCTGGCTAGTAGCACTACATGTTTTTTTTAATAAAATGCTTGCTGCACTGATTTATTTTGACCAATTAGGATATATTGTATTCTGTTGATATACATTGTCAGCCATGTGTTTTATTGGATAATATTGATGATATACTACATGGTTTTAGGCTTACTGTCTTCCTTCTCCAGTTGTATATCAAATTTGTTTTYGTAGTGGGTAGATTTGAAAGAGGCAACATTGACTTAAACAAAATATGTGCATCCCTACTATCTTTACTATTGAGTTAACATATCCAATGTATTTAACCATCTATCTCTTCTTCTCGTGACTAAGCTTATTAGCTCTACTCCCATCATTAACTGATGGATTTATGCTGCTTGCTGAATAGAATAATAAAAAGTGGCTCTCTTTAATGTAAGAACTGTTTACTGGAGGAATCAACCTCCCCAAATTGTTACAATTATAAAGCATAAAAAGGATAATTATGATATTTAACTAGAAGAGAAGTGATAAATATCTTACTAAAAGATTAAGCAGACTCCCTGCTGTCATTTAATCATGTCTAACATGCATCAGTCATGGATGCATATCTAGTTCTGATTTTAAAATTTCAGTTCCAAACTCAAACAGTAGTTATTTAAATACCAGCAGAAAAATCAATGTAGCTAATGCTAAAAAAATTTGCAACTTAAAACTGGATCCTGTTGTCATGTAACTCAGAGGAAAAACTACTAGTGGGTCAAATGGTCAAAGTCCCTAGTAAGCAGAGTGTATACACTAATAACCAATATTTTGTTCCAAATTACAGTACTATTATTATTTGCACAAGAACAACACCAAACACTTATCAGATTAGCTAAAGCTTTCTGGGCACTGTATTAACAGTTAAAGAGATCCTGAGTCCTTTGTTACACTGTTGTCATAGGTTCAATCTAAACAATCTCTTTGAAAATCTACAGAAAAATACCTTTGAAATGACACATGACATAACCTTCAGCACCTAAGATCTGCAAAGAATTCACAGGCTACCAGTCATTCTGTACATCCATTTGGAATCTCTGAATTTTATACAGAAAGAACAAGAAGTTCAAAATATCCAGTTATGCTGTTTAATACATTTAACCAAAAGACAGATTACTCTTATTTGTCTAGATTCTACTCCCAAATTAGAGACAATTTGACTTCAGTAGGAACTAGCCAGTCCAGGCTCTAAAGAAAAGCTTTTAACACTTTTTAACACTTGTTAACAGTGGTATCATATAATCACTTGGAAGAATTAGAATCAAATTAATTATCCAGTTACGCACRTCAGTTTTGCAGAGCACACCCGCTGATGTCGACATTTGTATTACTTACAGATATATGCAAATATTAAATTCCCAAGTTGCTAGGGAGTATGATGTTTACAGAATTTAACTCCACATGTTCTTGCAATGTAAGCACTCAAAAGGAAAGTTATTACTCTAATAAGAGAAGGGTGTCTTTGATCTAGGAAAAGATATCTAAGTGACAAGCAACTAAAACTAGGGGCAGCAGCCCTTGAGAGAGAAATGCTGGTACAAACATACCAGCATACAAAGGTGCAATAAAAAATGTAGTCACTTAGGGCTGAAGGGACACTTCACAACCCTTTTTGTTTAACGCTTGGGAGGCTACCTGGCTTCTAAAGAAGCCCCCGAAGACGACTTTCATCCCTCCTCTTTCTGTGCTCACTGCCAGTTCCTCCAGCAGTCCCTTGACATTGTACTAGAGACCATCACGGGAAGCTTGGGCAACTTTCTAAAGCATTTGGATATCAGAAATGCTTAACCCAGCTATCTAGAGATTTGTGGGAAGATGCACCAACTTCTCCAGGAGGAGTATTTTCAGGGTTAGCATCTCCACAGGCTGGCTTAGACAAAGGTTTGCAGGTGGCAGATTTCTTTGCTGACTGCTCATCATCTAGACATTACTGAGCATATAATCGAGGATGCACTACTTTGTACTATGGGCCAATTTTGAAAAACAAAGGCTTTTACTCACTCTTTTTGGTTGATTCTAGAATAGCAGAATTTTCCCTTGGAAATTTGCCTACCTCCATTCTCCTTCGCTCAGCTTACACCAATGTCCTGGCTCAAAAGTGCAGGCTTTAAAATGCTATTCCTGGGATACGTGTCTGTAAAACCAGTTCCCAGCTCTGCTGTCTGCAGATTCTTACAGCACAGATGGGCCATTTTTAAGTTTGCTATTGAAAGAGAGGTCCTGATGATTTCAAGAGGCAAAAAACCCTCCCCTCAAAACCAAAACCGAACCACCCCTTTATTTTACTATGGGTATTCTTTTTACATCTTTGTTAATAATTGCAGAAATTTTTGGATTACATCTACTTCACTGTTCCTGCTACAAATACATACAGTGAGCCATAATGGGGGGGTGGGGGGAGGAGACAGTAATATTATGAGCTAGTGGTACACAGTTCAAATGCTCATCTCTGTATCACTAATTTGGTAAAAGTCTGGCCCATTTTTCACTTGCATGGTGAGGGTTTACATATATTTTGTTTTGTTTTTACATTAACAATTATAGCATGTGCTAATGTTGCTGCTTTAAGTCATTCTAYCCTCTCTGAATCACCTTTAGTTATTCTCATTTTAATCCTCTGAATGGCAGTGGACAAAAGAATGTAAATTAAACAAGGAGAAATTGGGTAATTCTGGGAAATATAAAATGATTCTTCTTTAAATCTAAAAATATGTAGAGAAAAGTTAAGTAAGCTGYGTTTTAAGAAAAGAGAACTACTTGGTGCAGAAGCACCCTCTAACGGCTGGCCACAGACTGGTCTGCATAACAGCTGCAAAAGCCATCGAATAACTCCCTTAATAAGGGCGGAAAACTGCTCAGATACAAGAGGAAGAAATGTGAGTATGCATGTATGGGTATAAACATACATACATGTAAATATATATGTCAGCATACATTCTCTGTTGTGTATCTTAAATACAACAGAAAGGAGCAACATAAATCTAATGTATTTTTTACCATGCCAAATATTTCATTAGGTTCTGGATTTTCTGGAAAAATTATTCTTAATTTAGTAGTTGAAATAGCATATTAAGCTTACCCAGCTTTCAATCATTCTTCAGAATTTTAAGATAAACAGAAATCAACCTTCCTATTATACCTCAATAAACTTTTATGAAAGTATATCAAAAACAATAATAAAAAAAGCTTAGGAAAAATGCTACATTATGTCCTAACAATTTAGGTTGGAAAGAACTTGGAAGTCGTTTGGTCCAACTCCCTGCTCAAAGTTGGCCGAATTTGAAGTTAGATTCCAATGATGGAATATTAAATTCAAAAAAAAATGATACTTTATGCTAAAGCTCTAGCAGAGATACTGGACACATAAAACAGCTCTGCACTCTGAAAGTACACCTTAATAAGTATTTTTTCTTTCTGTTCTATGGCTTTGCTGATTTTTTCTGAAAACATCCAAAAGGAGTATTCTAATTTTGCTCATATAACTACATTATTGTATCTACATACTGGAATTTGTATTTGGCATATAGTCTCTTATTATTAACTGTTAAGTATAATATCCTAGTGTTCACAGAAAGACAGTGGCAGATAGAGCAGTTAATAACATGAAAGTAATGAGGCTAACCGACCAACTTGCTTCTCAACATCACTTTTCAAATCTCTTTGGGCTAAATTTTCAGCCAGTGTGTGGGGAATTAGCCATAGAAATCCCATTAACGTTAATGAATGTTCCATGGTTAACTCCCCATGCTCTGTGCTGAAGATTTACCCCTATATCTCTAAAATAAATATGTGCAGATGCCCATATTCTTTTTATAAAGCCTGAAGAAATTAAGGGCTCTATTCTCAAATAATTGACTTATGCACACGTATCTTTTCCCCCCATGGATCATATTCTACTATCAGAATGGGTATAATGTCTGCATTATTCTCATTAAAAAGATTATCCAAAGTGTATGATTACTGCATAAAGACTGAGTTTATTTTACTGTATATTTTACAGAAATAACACATACATTGAGAAGGATTTCTCCCATTGTTCAACACATGAAGCAGAGGTTGAACAGTACTCTATCATTACAGCAGCATCTGTTTATGCTTACATTTCGGAAGAAAACTCTGTACTTAAGAAAATCATTAATCTGACAGAATTAGAGAGGGAGGTATCTTACATCCCTGTAGAAAGATAAAGTTCAGCAAGGGCAATAAAAGCCTCTTCGCAAGCAGTGGCTGGGGCACCCTTTAAGATGGAGAATGCACGTTACATCAACTTGGAAAAAAAGAGGCTGAAAAGAGCTTCTGGTATCAAAAAGAGAAGCTACTCTCTGGTTTGAAAAGTAAGTTTGGGGGGCATACTCCCTTCATGTCTTCAGCTCCTGCCTGCAAGTAGATACCTTTGGTTTTTTCTACAATTGTAATTTGAAAGCCTACTTGCCTACATGAGTACATCATTTCAAGTTCTGTAACAGCTTCCCAAAAAAGTTCTGAAATTGCTTATTTGCCAAAGTTATGCTTTAGAAAAGCACTTAAATTGATGCTTATATATTTTTGGCCTCACTGGTAYTCAAGTACATGCTTAAGGGCTTTATTTGTCTGAGGACTCCAATTGCCTGTAAAGTCAGAAAATGGTGTTGACCTAATAAGATACCGAGGTTCATTCAGGCTTCTGATGCATTTCAAAAAGGCCTCGCAGACATGTCTCAGTTCATTATGCCAGAGAACTGCTTCAAACCACACACATATGTTAAAGGTCGGGAAATAAATCTTCAATAACACACCTTTCATACATGAAGCTTTACCATACTTTCCTTAAGATCAGGTTCCTGTAGATCAGATTGCAACATGTCAAGTGTAATACCCAATTCTCCGCAGCATGCCTAGAAATAGTTCATTAGATTGTTAGCACTGTAACCTCCCAGAAGACAGCCTACTCCTTCTCTGAGGGCAGAAGTAAAAATCATTCAGGTGGAGTCTGTGCAATTGTCTTCTCTGTGCAATTGTTTTCTCTTCAAATAGTATACCACCTAAATGAAGTTAGAGGAAACCCCCTGACATTACCCAGTGAAATAATTGAGGAAAGTCGCTCAGAAAGGACCACATAACCAAACTAACCTTCTGGTTATATCTGGAGCCGAAGAAGGTGCATTTGGGTAGAAATTACTTTAGCTTATGTGCTGACTCTTAAAATTATTTCCAGGTCAAAGATTAAAGATATAGTCCCCTTTAAACATCAAACTATGTGACTATAAACCAATGTTGCTTAAATGGCAATACATTTAAATATTTACAGGTCTTTCACAGCCAAGATAAAAAAAAAAGGGGGGAAATTTCTTGGTAGTATTCTTACAAAAATGCTTTTAGCTAGAACCCTGCGGCATCTGGAATGAGGTTAAGGCAAGCCTGCGTGGGGGTAGGGAGGAGAATCAGTCATGTAAACAGGTTTTAGATTGCATTTATTACAAACTCCCCTCATTTTCACTTGTTTCTTTGGAAATTAGCAGAACCATGACTGGATTAATTCTCTGTGGGTTTCAGTATGTACTATTATTGAGCAGTCATGGGAAAACTCAGCCAAATGAGTATAGCTCTAGTGAAGCCATACATTTAGGAGGAAGGGCAACCACCAGAACACAGGGTTTGTCTAAAGAAAAGACATTCAAACAGACAGAACACTTCAGCTGACCTCCCTGAAGTTAMGTCCTCGTGCTATATTTGAGCTGAATTTCTTGATATTTGAAGTCACTTAAATAATCTTTCTTGGGGTAGCTCTACTTTATTATAGAGTATGTTTGTGGTTTTCTGGTTTTACATAGACATGTCCCTTCTTATGCTTCAGGCAGGCTGTCACTTTCCACCCCTCACTGCATTGATTCACATCTGAGCAGGTCTTGTTTCTACACCTATGTACCCTTCACAAGTCCAAGACTATCCCAACTAGTTGACACCTCTCTCTTTAAGTGCTGTAAGGCTGCCAGAAGTGTCTCTTCTAAGTATGCTGAGAAACATAGCTATTACAGCAGTCACATCTTCCTCATGTCTACAGAGTGCACGTGAGAAAAAAAAAGTACCAGCAAGACTTGACTTCAGCAGGCCGAGTGCCAGGTCCAGCACATCCCTCCAAACAGTTCACACTTAGCAGTCCCTTTCCGTTGCTGCATTCCCAAGAGGGGACACCATCCTGGTAAACAGCAGCAGTGCTATCTGTTCTTGGTTTGTCCAGTGGTTTTTGAACATAGTCTTCAACACATCCTGGGAATCTGTTTAAGGATAACTTACTTCAGCATCAAGACACCTTGAATGGGTTTATTCACAGTGACTAAATTGCTGACAACTGTTCTCCTCTAGTGTGCTCCCCCGATGATATGCTTGACAGTATCAGCAGGAATGTATTGCCCACACTTGCCACTGTCCACTTGTAGCATCCTAAAAGGTATTCCTTCCTGCTGATGGAATTTTTATTTGCATAGAGTAAGGGCAAAGGTGAAAGAAGATAAGTACTTTTGTCTTCTTGTTGAGCACTCTATTTATTAAATGTCCCCATTACTGTTACACTTCATATCAGCCTCCTCCCTTAAATCATTGGAAATTTCCACAACAGTCCCAACAGTTGATTTCTCAATATTCAACTAGTTTGCAACTAACTGGCATCAAGTGAGTGTAATGAGCTTTCAGATGGTGCTGGCAAAATGCCTATTTGCACTGCCAAGAACTTTCCTATGTGTATACTCTGTGGCAGCTCTGGGGTGAACACAGAGATAGAAAGTGCCCTCTGTCATGCTGAATTCTCATTTCCACCACCGGTCATCCAAGTTGTGCATCATTACTCAGCTTCCTTATGTGCAACTCGCTGATCTATCCCCAAAGCAGCGCTCCACCATATCAAACTGCTTCAGATAAATGTCCTGGGGAAGCAACTACTCTATTCATATACCTACTCCTCCTCCTTCATTAGCTGTATGGCCACAACTTCAAAAGCTTTATGAAATCACAGAGCCAAAACCATCTCCCTGCATGACTACACAAGCATGTGCCCAATCATATTTGCATTAAAGACTATCATGATCTATGATGCATTCCCCATGCTGCTTAGAGCAGCTCAAAAATGCAATGACAAAATTAATGGACATGGGGACAGGTATCATAAGAGTTTGTTAGCTTTATCCCCGATTCTAAAATTTCTGTAAGTATTCCAGAGCTTTTCATATGGAAAAATGCACAATCATGGAAGCAAGCAAAAGACCCAAAGCGTAGAATCAAGCAGCATAACATTGCACTGTAGGTCCCATCTCCAGACTATTCAGTGGTTAATCCACAGAAGTAGGGAACACAAAAAAATGTTACTTGAAGATACTGAAGCTAAATTGAGACATTTTGGTTTGATACAGTTAAATCGCCCCACTAAGAGTAAACAAACTATTCTGGTTCTCCCAAATACACTTTCAAATAGAAGCCAAAATTGCTCACATAGTTAGCACCTGCCTCCTCATATATGACAACATCTTTCTGCATAGATCCTTAGGGATCAGAAAAAGCCAGGAATACTGCAATTCCTACAACAATGCACATTTTAGGAATTTTTAAGGGAATTCAATATGATGAAGCTTGCATAGGTGTCTTGGCCTTTGTCCTTTCCAAGGATTTCTTCATGAGATGTGTGATATGTAGTAACCACGTTCCTCATTTGTCAGCCTTTCAGGATTGCAAAATGCACACCTAAAAAACATCCCATTGCTCGATCACGCTAACACAACTGGTATTAATTAAGAATATGTTTGTGTAATTAGATGGGAGAGGTGCTTTGCACAGCAGTTAAAGTACATGCAACATCTATAATAAGCAACCCTGTTTATAAGATATTATTACAGAACAGTATTCTTGGTCTGAAAGAAATAAGTAATTCAAAAGTAGATGCCAACTCTTTGGTGTTTTCTAGGTCACATAAATTGTTATTAGGACCTGATATATTTAAATAACAAAGCACATGAAATCATATTTTATCTGACTCAATAGGAACAATCATTCTATAGTATTTGCTGAATAAAGTTAAATACATTTTTCCCAGGAGGTTAATTAATAATGCATCATTTTCACATAACTGCAACATTTGACTGGCTACCGCAAAAGTTTAACTTTCTTTTGACCACCTTGCCTGAGAGAATAAACATCAACATAATCAAATTTTCAACAACATCTTAAAGTTATAATTATTACTTTGTTTGTAGCTAACCCTTCTTACAGCTCCAATATTTGCAGATGCACACACTTTCTGATAAAGATTTGCTGCCTAAAAAAGCTGTTAGCAGAACAGTACAACTGTCCTTAGGCAAGCAAGCTTTTCATTTACTGCTTAAAACAGGTAGCAATACATAGCAATACCAAATAATGTGCATATGTTCAACAAAATCATTTTTTATGTTTTCCTTCTAATTTTAATATCAAAGTATTCCAAACCCCAATTATGCTTAATTAGTGAAACTGTGACTATCCCACTTAATTATTTTAATATCTCAGGATTAGACAAGGAATGCAGAATTTTGGTAAAGTAGACAATGAAGGAAACACAGTGACTGTTCCAAGAAAAAAAGCTGTATTTCTTGTTCTAAGCCAATCAGCAATGAGCCACAAATATTGTATTACAGATGATTGCTTTAATCCTAAGGCATTTTAGGGTGTATTTGAAGTAACACAAGGAAAGCTTGTTTTGATATATTCACAATATGAAGCTGCTAGAAGATGGCTACTAGATTCACACAGTATGACTTATATTCTCTCTTTTCCTTTGGAACACAAAAGGGTAAATGCTTCCAAGCAGACTTAAAATAATATGAGAATTTATCACACAGCTTTCTTCCAAGAGATATCCCTTCATCTTCTCCTACATACACAATACAAGAACTACAGACACACTCTCATTCATCCCGTGTTACAAATCTTTCATTTGAAACTGCTAACTTACCTTCTGTACACATTTCTCACGACTTTTTAAACACTGTTTTCACCTTCACACACTTGACATACAAACTAAACAGATATACAACTTTACACAATGGCACCACCTAGTGTTCAAAACACCAATTTCCATCCCTTATACTAACTGACCTCGGCTACTTTCCTTTTACTCACAGATGAGACATACAATATACATGTCTAAAATAGAGCACACTTCTTCAAAAAAAGACTCATCTGTTTTTCTGCCAGTTTGCATTCATGTCTTTCATATAAAAGTTGCCTACAACATGACCTCAGAATTCTTAATTTTGTTATCATTTTTTTTTTCACTTAAAAGAAGCATTCAGGTTCTAACTGAAGAACTGTTTTGTGATCAAGGTCAATAAAATTGTCTATAAAGCAGATTTTTACTGGTTAGTTAAGCAGGAATCAAGCTACTTCTATAGGCATTTTGAATCACTTTCCAAATAAGTAAATTTCCTGTAAAAATGAAAGTCTTGAAAAAATGTTTAGTTAAAAGATTAGAGGTATGCATTATCATATTAGAAAAATGCACCACTCAATGTTCCAACTTGCCTTCTGTTGTGATAGGCGGGCTGGCAGCCCTGCCACTTAGAAGTGTCTAATCACCTGGTTAATTTTACAAGTGTGCCTGAAGTCGTAAATAACATTGTAAAACTTTACATGTGACTTGAAATATTGCAAAGTATCTTCAACAGCTTGATTTTTCTTTTCTGGAGGTGGAGTGAGATAACATTTCAGCAAAAATGGTTCAGTCGCTTAAAACTCTGTTTTTCTTTAAAACAACTTCTAATGTAGTAGGGCTAATCTTTAGGATAAGAACATACTTCCTACTATACCTAAACTGAACTTTGGGGAAGAAAAAAGAAAAAAAATGGCCTTCAGGGGAAAAGAAAACCATGTTGTTCACAAATGATCCATGAACAATTTCAGTTTTAGCATGCAAGGTCCACAAAAGTTCCATTCTCATTTAGGATGCTCCAGTCTCCTAATTCTTAATGCTGATCAGACTTTACCTACACCTTCCAGTCCTCACTTAGGATATATTATCCTCTTCTGTGATCTGCATTGAAAMGAAAAGTATCGTATCATTCCAATACTGGCCGAGTTTGACGCACACCTGAGGTACAGGGATTCAGAAGGACCTTCCCCAGTTCGCTTTAGGATGAGACTGCTTCAGAAGTCAGAGGCAGATCAAGGACCCAAATGGAGAATTCTCAAGCCTCAGTGGCTGCTTTTCTCTCCATTTGATGCACAGTTTTTTCATACACTGTGTTTTCAGTAACAGGTGTGAAAGAAAGAACAGATATGGTCTATATCCCTGAATATTTGTTTAATTGTATCACAGTTATTACAAAATGTGCCACATGAAAAAGACTTCTCCTTATTCAACACGCAGCTTAGAAATTCTCTGCCCTTCCTGTACTACTGAAGTACTTGCACTGCAGAAATATTCCTATTCCATCAATCTCACATACTTTCCCTAATCTAAAGGGTTAATATTTCTCCTTCATCTCCTCCTCCTCCTCTTCCTCAAYCTAACCATTCCTTCAGCTGCAATCCCTCTCCCTGTTCTACTCTTCTACCTGCTAATCTCTCTTTACCTCCTGCAAGCATTCACATACATGATGTATTTTCTAAACCAGTTACATCTTCTTTTAAATTACTAGCTATACTCATGTTACATTTGCTCAATATAAATAAAAACAAATTCTATAAAGGCAAATTTTATCAAAAATACCTATATTTTTGATATATAGTGTTTGAAGCCCCTCTGGTTTAGTGGTCTCACATCCCCTTGAGTCACCAACGTCAATGAGAACACCAGTTTTCTAGAGTCTGCTTGGGTAGTCTTTCAGCACATACTGTTAGTAAACATTTTGCCAAAAAGTTTTAGCGTTACATCCTCAAAGGAACACCAATAGTAAACAGAGTATGGGAAGTAGGACAAAGGAGGAATCAGAGCTTTGCTCAGTATGTAGGAGGACACAAAGCCAGCACTAATCTTGCTTTTAAAAGATGATGTTTGGGTAGGAACTGGGTTAACTATCGGCATCTCAAAATTTCCAGAATAGATTTCTAATAAAAACACTTCAATTAGTGGATGCCTGTACTTCAGCTTGCTCTTTAAATTGCCAAACCCTCTCAACCTTAAAAACAACAGCTGTAGCTTATTCACTATGAGACAGCACAAAACTGATGGTCAGCATCTATGCCACCACATCCAGATCCCCAGCCCAGAAAACTCCAAACGGAACTTCTAAAGAATGGCAGAAAGAACCTGGCTCTACTGTTGATTCTTCTCCAGCTGGGCTGGCACAAATGTTTATAAGACCATATGAGGAACTAGCATTAGGAAAAATGCTCAATTTAAAACCAGTTCAATTTCCCGAACCAGCTCACCAGGCATCCCTGCAAATAATTTACCAGCACAATTATTTTAATGATGCAAGAGCAAAGCAAGGGCTGTGTCAGCTGGCAGGGCTCCCCAAAAAGATACTTCTTAAAACAGCATTGTCAGGAGAGATACAAARTAAACCACTGATCTCTGCTAGGTGTTTTCAACTGGAAACAGTTGGACACAAAACTTCTAAGAGCTGAAGGATACATTAGAAGAACAGTCCTTATTTTTCTCCCCAGTAGAGCAGAAGTTGAGAGCAGGCAGTGTCACAAAGCAAGCCCACCTCCAACTTACTAYCTAAAAGCTTTGACTAGGCAGAGATGATTTACCTTGAGACATCCCTACTTTTCACCCATCGTCCATTCCCTGGCTCTGCAAAGCCACAGTTGCATAAGATCTTCTGAATCTGCAATCCACAAACYACAGCTTGATATATGAAGAAAAAACATAACCAGTGACAGTCTACGTTAACATGCCAGACTATAATCTGTGATGATTCAACTTGTGTTTTATAAGCAGCAGAGGCTGGAAAACTACAGCCACCTCACAGTGAGATGTTCCTCGCAAGCTGAGCCACATTTACATGCTTTATTCTCACATCATGCCTGTTCTCTGTTCTCCACACAGCAGGAATGGGAAAAAACTTTATGCCAGCTTCTCTGGGAGGCTGAATTACCTGATTTTTCTGAAGTGTAAAYGGGACAGATTAGAGGAAAAGAAGGGACAAGACACGAACAGCACATCAGCAAGCCTGAAATATGCTGCACTGAGTTATAGGCAGCTGGAAATAAAGTGAAGCTTTTCCTCCTTTTTTCCTTTTCTGAAGAAAAGGAAGATGGAGACAGAGCAATAAAGGCTCTGAACAGCAATGAAGTTCAACTGCTGAAAGGAAATAACAAACTAACTGAAGACTGAGACAAATGTGTTTGTCCTCTCTAAATAAAATTGGAGAATAAATAAGCTCAGTTTAAAGTCACTGCACTGGTTGGTCACAGGCTAGGAAAATGAGATATACTGTGCCAGAAGAACATCAAAGGCAAATTTAGGCACAAAATGAGCATAATGCCACATGACAACTTTATCTCTGTAGACTGAAAGGCCATAAAAGTGCAGATTCCTAACACGGTAACAATAATGAAGAAGAATAGGAATGGTATTTTGAAAGGCAGATATCCTAAAGGCTGWTCAAGCTTGGGCTTGCACAGTGAAACTTGGAAGCATGGCAGGGACTACAATCCCTCATCGGGATGAAGGCCTTTCACCTCAGACTGCCACTATAATATTTCGTATCAATTCCCACAGAAGATACGAAACAACAGGACAAAATACATATTCRTGATCAAATTATTATAATCAGAGAGAATTGCTATTGACTGCATGCAAAATAGACATGCCAGAGATACGACTCCAGTCCAATACAAATAATCTAATCAGGTCTGAAGAGGTTTACAAGTCTTTGAGAGCTGTAAGAAGTCCTGTTTGGATGCTTCCTAAGCAGAAACATTCCTTGATTTTAAAAAACTAATCTCCAAGTAAGAAGAGGAATCCTGTAAAAAGAACCTTTAAAAATATTTTTGTTGCTGGGACAGTGGATCTAGAAAGTGAACTGGATTTTCTCTGACCAGCTAAATATCATCTACTTTGCAGCATTTACATCATCATTATCAGACTTGTTTCTCCCTTACACACTTTGTCTTTTCACTTTGACACTGAAAGGAGAATGAGGAAAAAAGACAAGTGCTCAGCTCAGGGCTTCCGTTCTTGAGAAGGACATATTACCACAGGATGGCTGTAGCAGCTCTCATTCCAGCTGTCCACCTAATCCTCTTCTCATATCTGAGGAGTAGGGGCAATGGGAGAGGCTCCCACTCTGTTGCAGGATAGCTCAGCTATTYGTGAAATGCGTATTTCACAGCTCCAAACTGCTGTGCGTTACAGGTCTGTACTAGTGGTACACTAGCATGGACTTAATTGGTCAACCACAATTTGTGGCAGTTCAGGAGCTGCTACAGAARCACCTGAATTGTCCCTGAAGCAGAGACACAATGATAACCAAAACAGCTGTCCCAGAGTAAGCTGTCCCAGATTGCAAATCAGAAGCCTGAAGGATCTCATTCCTCTGTGAAACCTACTTTAGTAGTAGCAGCACTTGGCACTCTGGTTGATTAATACATATTCCCACTTAAGGGGAGCCTGAAGATATCACTAAGTGGCTGATGGACTATTCATGCCAATTGCTTAATACACATGGCTGTACATGATTTTTCCTCTCCAATCAGACTTGTATGGCAAACGCAAAAGTCAAAAGTGTAAAAGGTAAAGGGGATTTCAGAGAATGAGCTTCTTCACTTCTTAAAAAAAGTGTGAACAGCTGTTGTGTTGCCTAGTAGCATCAATTTGTACCTYTGCTACTTGATATTGTACAAAAGGAAGGAGGACATTGCAGTTCTATCCCAGTCACTTTCAGGACATTAATAGGCGGCTCAGATTTTTGTTAGCCCRCAGTGTGACAAATCTGGAAGTGCCAAAAGCACGTGCTCTAACCTGATTTGAGAGATCCTTGGTGATCACAACAGTAAGAAAGGAGAACCAAAAAACATTGCTGAAGCCTGTTATCTGCAAAACTTTCTGGGCATATGTGGGACACAGAGAAAGGCAGAGTAGCTGATTTTGTTTTTAGGCTTTGTATACTGATCAGTCTGCAARGCATGACTCAGTATCAGAGGAGGTTTTGCTCTTAGGCAAAGACTTCCCTCTTTTCATGCCAGGCAAGTTCATAGTCAGAAGGGAACCACAACCAGATAGTCTGATGCTCTGTGCTATCATAGGTCATTAAGTTTTACTTAGGACATTTGATGCTTCTTTTCTTTAGTTTCAAACTTAACTCTCTTCTCTCTTTCTAGCGCTCATCTCACATGACTCCTGATGCAACTGTGTGATGTTCTCTCCCTTGGTCCAGATTTTGTCCCTTCAGGCTGAGTCATTACTCTGAACAGCTTTCACAGTAACGGGCTAACAGCAGGGAAGTTGCTCAGAGAATAAGCAAGACAGTCTTCCCGTTCTGCCTCAGATAGCGCGTATCAATCTGGAGCAGCCGGGARCAGTCATTATGGAGAAAGTCCAGCTGTGTCCCAAAGGCCGATCTCTGTTCACTTCTCCGTGAGGAAGTCTCATGCGCAGTCTGGTCAGTGCCAAAAGTGACACTTAGGAGTATACTCATTCAGGATGCAAGCTTTGCGAAGCTCACTGTTGAACTTGAAGTCCTTACAAGACATAAACAAACTCCAATTTTTTAAAGTCTAATTTATAATTTCTGCTCCAAAACATAGTGGTGCCAAAGACTTTGGGATGTGGGAAAAACCTTATGTATTTTTTCTTAGAAAAAAGAAAACCCTCAGCATTTTTTTCTGGCTTCATCTTTAGATGGGTTGGTGATAGCAGTTGAACTYCTTCCTTCTTCCAAAAGCTAATGGCCCAAGACAAATATGTAACACATACTTCAGCTACAGCTATTAAAATAATAAACAACTGAAAATAAGTTCTTACAACAAAGAATTAAGCAACCTTTCTGACTTCACCTATAGCAAACCATCAGTCCACCGAACAATTTTGTATGTAGTTACATATTCAGGCACGTCATTTGTTTATATGTACCCAAGTGATTCATAAATTTATGTGGGTCTGGATATAAATACTATGTTGTACACAATATCTAAGCAAAGTACATAATTGGTAGCAGGTGAAATCCTTCCAAATAGAATATTTATTTTGAAGTCACTGCAATAGTCTTTATTGAAAAGCTGTATTTTAGCATTCCATAAAAGTGTGTTTGGTCTTTACTCTCAAAAATGCTAACTGCAGTTTCTGTATCCTCTCAAAAACAGAACGCTAACAAAAAAGCAGGAATTCTATGTTTAAGTTAACTTTCTGCTCAAACACTACAGCAACGAGTATTTTTGTTTCAACTACATTTGTTTATTGTTACTGGTATTAATATCTAACAGGTATTTAAACAAATTACATGGACAAGAAGCAGCTCTGAAATCTGATTTAATTCCGAATAAAATTATCTGTTTTCCACAAGGAGAAAACTGCTTCACAATAAAATCATTGCCTCAAATCTTCCCTCACCTCCATGGTCAAACCTAGTACTTCATTGCATTTCCTTCTTCTTCCCCAGTTTGAGGAATGTTAACAGTGCTTGTGTTCATAGTAACAAATATGATGACAACCAAGGAAGCAATTACAATAAACGTCTGATCTGTCTCCACTAAAAACATATATTCCAGCTTCAAAACAATATGCCACTCAAATAGAATAAACCCTACCTGACACTTACAAAAATTACCAATGTTTCTCATGTCTAAACACATTTCTGGACTAAATTAAACAAGCATGTCTTGCCCTTATTAATTCTTTTAAAGGCAAAAGAATATTTAGTAGCTTAAAAAGTAAGTCCTTGTAGTATGTTTCTGTCACTTTTTCATAAAAAGAGAGTTCTGGGCACTTGTAAACTGTGAAAATTATTATTTTTTTTAAATAGCATCTAGACTCTTGGTGGATTTCACTGGCAGTTATGTTTGCAGCTTTGAAGTCTTGTCTAGGTCTGTCATTTGGTAAGGCTGTTGATGGGTGCCTGGGGTGCTTTGTCCTCCGGGAGGCTATTTTCCTTTAATTCATCTCTGATTAGAAGCAATTTATGCATTTTCATCTGTTTTATGTAAAGATCAAAGGGATCATGGATCCCAATGTTGACCCTGTTATAGGCAAAAGAGGCAGGCTGCACATTCTTGTTTGGTTTCAGTTTAAGCCTTAAAGCACCCGTCTATACGGCTCAGTTCTTGGTATGTCTTCCATAAACCAGCATTTTACATGGGGACCAACTGGTACTAATTCTTTTGCATTTAAATACCTGTACCTTTTTATATTTATATAGAACAATGTTTTGTAATGAAATTCCCATTTTCAAATCTTCTGAGAGTTATTTGCCCAATGAAAGTAGAGAGATAAATGATTAGGTTCAACACTTCATAACAATACAGTTTTTAATATTACTATTAATGATAATTCATGACAATGCATCTAATCACAAACTGAGCTAGTAGGTCCYGCATGAGAAAATTCTTTTAATCCTTTCTCAATTTTTTTCTATCTCCAAGTCACAATAAAGCAGAAGATTGACCTTCAAGCAATTTAAATAAAATTTTGCACAATCCAAAGCTGGCTTTAAAATTTATATCAATAGAATCGATATTCAGTAGCCATTGGTATTAATGACGTTGGTATTAACATTGTCTCCATCATCACAAAAGCAAAAATACGAATGGCAACAAAACATACTTTAAAGAACTGCATGAAATGAAAGTTTTACTTTTTTTTATTCTTGTATTTTAAGCAAACTTGGTACGTATGCCAACAAGTATGCACATAAGGTTCAATTCCTCCTCCTTCACTGATGATGTGTGAAACAGGGAGAAATGTCAGGACCAGTAGATAGAAGCGGAAAAACCCCTCTAAAAAATCCACTTTGGTGGAAAAGGCATAGGAGTCTTTGGGAAAGCTCTTCTCATGCAGTAGCATGAGTAGAACAAAAACTGCCCTGATTGGGTTGTCATTTGAAGGACAAAGAATTAGGATTGTATTTGGAAAGTGATGTCCCAGACTGGATATTCCAACGGACTAGGAGCAACAGTGGCTCCTACTCTGGGGACAGTGGGGTTCACTCCCTCCACAATTTTATAAACTTTGCTAAAAACTGTTTTGGTTGTTCTATCACAATAGTGACAGACAGGCAGCACGAAGCACTAGAAGTATAAGAAAACAATATTGGAAAAAAAAAACAAAAACAAAAACAAAACCCAAGACCAGTACAGTTTATTTGTTATCAAGATCATCCTAAAGCAACAAACACATTTAGAATTTATATGTTGGGAAACAGAAAAAACGGCCATTACCTTGTAATGTAAGGATCTCTTTCTCCTCCAGCTCCGTGTTTGTGCTCAACCTGGGTTACCACGGGCCATTTAAAAAATTTTTTTTTAATGGAAACATCTTACTCTTCTATTTTTGAAACTTGTTATATTTTCCATATAACTCTTAAATGCATTGCAATATTCCCATGTGTTTGTCAACCTCCACAGCTGCCCTTTTTTTGATTTTGCTGGTCATTCCCAAGCTCAGGAGCCAGGCATATGGTAACTCAAGCTGAGTGCAAACAGGGACCTGGAGCAGAAAATTAAAGTCTATTATAAGGAAATGGCCATTCTTTCTGTTTTCCAGCACATAACACTTAACATTCTTATTAGGATTATCTTGATAACAAAATAACCTACCCTGTTCTTAGTTTTGCTCAATGCTCTTCTCCTGCACTTCTTTTGCATTACATGAAAGTGCACAAGTGCCCTTGCAGACCCACTTACACACACATCTGCTACAAAATTTGAGACTGCCAGTAGCTAAAAGCATTAGAGATACTACTGCTTACAGGGCTAGAAAAAATGTTGTTGCACTGCAAATTGGGAAGAATAAGAATGCATTATTTGTTTTCTAGATGGTTTCAAAAGGCATTAGCACAGGCACCTTGATCTTGTGAGGGACRTACAGAAGATCCACAAACAAACTTTATGTGATTAGTTTACATTAAATACATAATAGAACATCTAAATACAGCAATAGTAAACTGTACTTTTATATCTTCACACGAAACTACTGAAGAGACAATATTTATTTAAATATTTGAATTGAATAAAATACATTTCCCAATTCACTTGAATCTTCCAAAGAATTTTGTTGCCTCTCCCTATTGCTTTATGGGTCACTTTGCTGCAAAAGTACGCAGTGCAAATGTCCACAGTGTTTTCAGTCCAAGAATAAAAGCAGCAGCTCCCATTCAACCTGCAATGTATCTTAATCTTGACTTGGTGGAACTACATCTGAAAGTATTTATTTTCTGATCTAGCTGTGGAGAAGACATTTGCTACCAGTCATTTCTGTTTGTTAAGTACGTGAAGGTTTTTGTTTTCTCTGCTTAATAGACTCAAAACAAATCAGATCAAGAACATAACACTTATTTCTTACAGGTCATCAAGCAATAACAAGTTTGGATGCTAATACTACTGACAAAAATGATACACAGTCCAAGAAGGAACAAGCTCTGTACCCTGCTTGCAAGCTAATAAGTTATCCTTCTCAGTGGTACCCATAGAGCACAGTTAGGGAGTCACTGGTACTAAAAGAGAAATCAATTGCCGCACAAAACTCAGGTCCTTAGCAGGCAATACTGTTTGACCAGTTGTTGCTTTTACTAACTATAATTTGGGCCATGCAGCTGGTAAAGTATCAACAGTAATAACTATCATTTAAAACTAGCTAGTATGAAAGTTCTCCTTCAGCTTTTAATGAAATCAGCATTTGGTACCAGAAGAGGAAAAATAATTAAACAGTTTTAAAATACATTTAACTTCAACAATGTTACAGGGATTTTTCTCCCCAATATTTTGAGGCTTTGTATTGATTCCCAGACTGCCAACCCGCCACTATTAGACTGGCTCTGCAGGTGTTAAGGCAAGTCTGTCATCAACTACCATACATACTGCTCTTCCAAATCTCTGGTGAGACATCACTTACATAAAAGACAGCTGCTAACAGACAGACAACAATGGTGCAGACCAAATTTTGTTGACTTTCAAGCAGGCTTTTAGACTGGAAACAAACAGAAGAATCAGATCATACCTTACGGCAATGTGAAAATAAACTGTGTAAATTTTCTTTTACGCAAGATCACCTCCCTTTGATGCACTGATCTTGAAAGTCAGAGTTCCGAAAAAGAACAGGTTGAACTCTCAACTCACATATTCAACACTGTTCCACTAAATTCAGGCCTTTGCTGGTTTATACCAGCTGAGGATCCAACCCAAAGGACATGCAGAAGCACTGATTTTTTTTTTTTAATCTTATATGACAATTTAAGAAATAATTACAGTAAAGAACCTCAAGCTCTCAATCTTGTTCAAAACAAAACAAAAAAAAAAGAAAAAAAAAGAAAGAGCTCTCTGAAAATGTGTCTGAATTCAAGACAAATTATAAGAAATAAGCAGCCATAGGGAAAGAACCATCATCAGCAGAGAAAATGCAGTTAGAAGAGCTCTTTAAATTTGAACAGATGGGGAAACTTATGATATACTTAGGGGTGAACATTCCAGGACAAATAGAAAAACTGCACAAAACAAAAATTACATGCTGCTTTTAAAGGACACAAAAATTACCTTGAGAAAATAGGTAAACTTCCAATCTAATTCCCAGGGTACAGTGATCCTCTTCCTTTTTCAGGTCCAACCAATCCCTTGTCTAGAGATCCCTTAAACAGCATTCAGTGACACATAATCATATTTATATGGTAAAGGGATGATAGAAACTGCCCAAGGCCAAAAGGAAGGTACTATTCAAAGGAGGGGTAGAACAGGAAGAGAGGGAACCATACCTTTCCTCTCAAAATTGTTACAAAGTCACCCACATAAAAGACTTGGGTGATCTGTGGTAGAAATTCAGAGTTACTTCACAGAAATCAAGCAGAAAAAATATCTTGGAATCTACTACAATCTAAAAGGACAAATATGAAATTGTATATATAATGAACTAACATGGGGAAAAGAAGAACATAGGAATTTAAAGCCATTTTTTGGTATCTCTTCGTGCTCCTTAGAATCTCTGAAAAGCTTTCCTTGGATATTGCCCCGAACTGCCAGACCAAGGCATTTGTCAAAAGGGGAAAACAGGTGGCTTGACTGGAGTTGGTTACTAAGAAAAGCAAAATTTGTCTGCTAAAGATAGTTGGTTTGGTTTTCTTCTTGAGGAATCTAAGAGTTCACTCAAAAAAAACTTGTGGAAACACTTGGCATTCACATCTTATAATTAAGTAGAAGATAAATTACCTAGCTAGTCTCAGTGAAGAACGACTTACGTAGTTTGTTTCCACATTACCATGAGGTATGATCTAATGCTTCTGTTTATTTTAAATCTAAAGGCTTGTTTCAAAAATAAACAGAAGTGGCATATTCCGTTGTTGTCATCATGCATGATACTAAAGAGCACCTCTACAATATAAAGCCTGATTAATTTCAGACAAAACTAGATTATGCTAAATATTAATACCTATAATATATTCTTCTTAAATATGAGTGCCTCTAGCACTGCAAACTTCAGATACACTTGTGTGCTGATGAAAGAACCCCAGCTATCTGGCTCCAGTTGCATCAAGCACTCATGACATGGTCAGTGCATCAACGCAGGCAATGAAAAGCATCCCAGGTTGCCAGACCAAGTCCAACTCAGCAGCTCTTCCATCCAGCCCTCCAGGCCAGAATGCAGCCACAGTCCACAGCAGGATTAAAACTATGCAAAGATCACCCAGCTCCACCCTCCAGCAGAGCAGAAAAAACATCTCCTGTGTCTTTAAGCTCGATCAGAATATCTGAATTCAGAGAATTCTCTGCAACGAAGCCAGCTCCAGAGCTAAATAAGAACGGCTGCAAGCCTAATGAAAGCCTCATGATACTGGACATTAGAAAAACAGCCACATAAAGATACGCCACAGAGTCTCTCCACAACAACAGACACAAAGATACGGGTGTGAGGTCAGTTGATCTCTGCACCCTGCTAGTTTTGCAAGGGATCAGAGTGATTATGATAAAAACATCTCTTCCTATAGTTTGTTGTTCTAAAATGAAGAAAACAATATAATAATCTATGCAACAATCATCTGCACAGCAACATGTTTAGATGTCCTCATTCCCTCAAACTTTGCATGCTACATAATTTTCACTTACATTCTTTATAGAAAAATCTGAATCTCCCTTCTGCTAACCCACTGCAGACAAAAATCAATGTATTCATCCTGAAGTGTATGTGTAAACAAATCTCTTACAGGAAACTATTAAGTATGATTTTGCAGACTTCTGTCTTTTATTTAAGATACRAATATGCTTTTATGCAATTTAATGCAGCTACTTGAAAGGTAATTCAGATTCTTTAGAGTATTCCATACTGCAAAGTACCAATGGTTAGACTGATTTTAGTTCACACTAAACATAAAAAATACAGTTTGGAAAAGCTCAAGGATGAGTATTACATCATCCAACAGTCTACAGAAGTTACAACATAAATTTGATACATGAATAATGCTGGAAAATCACACTGGAAAAGAAGAATAAGATGCTTACATGTTCTTATAAAGGAATGATCCACTCTTGATTGCTCAGACATATAAGCAACTGTTTTGCATATTATGCATTATACATATTCCAATATAAATATAAAGACAGATTATTATTTGGAGGTGTGTTACTGTAGGCGAGCCAAAGTCTTTCCTCGACAACTCCAATAGCCCTAAAAAAAATACACATTCTGTGCTCAAAATTTTTAGCAAACCAAAGGAAATGAAGAAGTTAACAACCAAAAATTACAACTGTCATATATTTTCTGTCAGTCCAGAACAGGCAGAAACAGTAGACACCTTCTGAGCAGCCCAACACTGTCTGGATGATTGTCACAGAAAATGAAAATTGAGTATTTTCTTCCTGTGCAAACACTTGGCGTACKTCCACTCCTTCCTGGCTTCTACACCTTAAGCCCACAAGAATACAGTACTATTTTGAGAGGCAAAYTCAAGGGTATGCTTATGTAAAAACTTTAGCTAAGGTTGTATTTCCAGCTCAAAACACTGATGCATCAAAAATGTTAGTTCAGGTTAGAATACCACAATGGAAGGAAAAGGTAGGAACTAAACTGTTTCTATATATTGCAACTGGCAAATAAGAGTGCGCTAACTGCAAGCAGAAGAGWGTCACTCAGTCAATCCTGCTGAAAAATCATCCAACTTACAAAATTATATAAAATTACTGAATCTGTGGGATAACACATTAATGAAGAGTTAGATTGTGACTCCAGAAAAGGACTTCAAGTCTGTTTTGCAGGACCATAATTTTGAAAGTAAGTTCCTTTAACAAAAGACTAAATAAAACATACCAAAAMCTGATTTTTATCTTAATAAACTTCTTACTTTCAAAACCTCTCTTTTTTGTTTTAGGCAAGTAAAGGTAACTATAAGTTTCAGTTTTATAAGGAGACATTTCAGTTTCACACAAAGCCAGATGTCTATACTATCACTAGAAAAAAAAAGTAACAATTAAAAAAAGAGCTAGTATTGGAAAAAGACACACAATTTTATGTAGCAGACTGTTAGAAATAAAAGCCAGTAAAAAATTTGTTTTGTTCTCAAACATGTAAGTTTTAGATTAATTTTTAAAGTCTTCTATAAATCTTCAACATTGTTCAGATACATAACATAAATATGAAATATGGGCAAAAGTCAACAAGTTAATTTATTACAGTATGTACCCAACAATCTATGCTGATCTTCGGAAAAGATAAACTAGAAAACAGATGCTAATTCTGTGGAGAAGATAAAAGGAAATAGGAAACTTTGAAAGTGTTCCAGAAATGCAAATGCATACATCATTTGTGCTAAAGGCAACACCAGCATTTTCCCTTAAACAAAGCTATATATCAACATGTAAGAACAAGGAAACATTTTTCTTTCAGTAGAAAACATAAGCCCGTTGCCTGAGACGAGAAAGTGATCAAGCTCAAAACAAAATGGCAACATGAATTACACAGTATTTAAAATTTTATTCTGAAGGTGCCTATAAGCCACAGTATATACAGGTTATATTCCAAAAGACACATAAGCAATGAACAACACAAACTTGCCCATTTTTCTGTAGATTTGTGATCTCCAAGACTGACACTACTATATCATCCTCATGTTCTCAAAGCTACATGTCAGATACCTCACAGTTCCCTCACATTTCCCAAACACTTTCTAAATTACCTGCAGCTCATTCACTTCTTGCTAGCCTTGTCCTTTAATTCCTTTTCCCTCCTTCTCCTCTGCCAACTACAGGCAATTCTCGTGTCACCCAAGCACAAAGCAGCTGGTTTGGAGCTACAGACCTCAGCAATCAGTATGTATATAAAGACGGATCTAACAGGTCAAACAGAAGAGAGACTCCTGCCACTCAGGTCTCGGTCTTTTCTTGAGGAGACGGGGAGGGAGCGCTAACCTGGCTGCCCTGACATTTTCACAAACACATGCACATTTGGAGTTTTTGAGATCTCTACCTTCTCTGCCATTGAAATCAGCCAACAGGTTCCAAAAATGAATGGGGGGGGAAGAAAGGGGACTGAGGGACAAACTGTCATCACTCATTTCTTTTGATAATCAAAGAAAAATGCTGTTGCCTCAGTCAGCAGTTTTTGCTTACAGTAGTCATGTAATGAAACAAAAAGAAAATAAGAGTCTTCTAAATATTAATGYCTCTGTTGCCTATTCGGAAATTATGGCTGTTAGTATAAGCAAAGTGTTAACGTTACCTCCAGTTCAGGATGTGAGGATAGGAAAATTCTACACTTCTTGTTAAATGTCTAAGGTTGTAAACTCAAGTTTATTATAATATATTTTAGTACTGCAGATTAACTTATGTAAATCCTAACCTCAGTAGAGACAAACAGAACATTTCCATGACTATTAGAACTTGTGTTTTCTCACTCCAGGAGAGGTTCCCCCACCACAGAACACCTTGAAATCTGTTTTCACTACACTACAAATCTATTCAGCTTTAATGTTAWCTAGCAAAATTGTGCAATTTTGCATATCCTTCAAATTTCAAAAAGATCCATAGATCATTGTAGGAAAAGTCACTTATGGCCCCTCTCTCAAAGTACATTATCACATTTCAACTGCCTCTGYCTAAAATAAAATAAAAATCCATATTTGCATTTCACTTCTGAAAACTAGAGCACTTAGAAATTGGCATTAGGACCCTGAACTCAAACAATTSGTGGTTATCACAAGGCTCCAGTACAGAGTAAGCATGCTACTGGGCAATAAATGCCATTCCCTGATTCATTTTCRAACAATTTAACATCTTAATAATCAAAAGGAATGCTATCCGAGCTTTGAGGAAAGATGCATGGATGAGTGATGAGATAAAGTAATGCATCTTCAGAGAAAATGAATGAAGGGTAACTCATTTTTCCCTGAAAAAAGGGGGCAGGGGGAGAAAAATTGCAATGGACCTCTACTTGGTGAGCACCAAATGTATTTCAGGAATTTTTCTATGCTTTTTCTAAAATATATGAGCAAATGAGAACAAAACCTAATTAGGATTACAAGGCARCTGTAAAAGGTGTCACAAAAGACACTTTGCTGTGCATGAAAATGCCGCTCCCCAGAGGGATAGAGGTCCTTATGCAACATTTCTGGCACATCCAACAACAATTCTGATTTTGCTGGGCAAATGCACCTTTTCGTCACTTATACTTCATGGCAACAAGCATGTCCTGGTGCTACAGTTCTCTAATGCAAACAAGAACTCATTTGATAGCTTTTCCTTAAGTGTGGACAGTGRATTCTCATGCATTTCTCAAAATCAGAAGGAAAAGGGACTGTGAAAAATACGTGAAGTAAAACTTGGTCAAGGCCCAAGAACACTTGAAGGTGTACTTGGAAGGGCAAAGCATCTTAACTTCTGCATAGAGAACTGGACAATAGTTGTCATTCTGAGGAAACCACCTCAGTTCTTGCTGAGCTCATTTCTGCTCTCACATTCATTCCTAGGCAGCAACAGCAGTTAAAAAAAAAAAGAAAGAAAGAAAAAAAGAAAGAAAGAAAGAAAAGAAAAAGCCCACTTTTTTATACTGATTCATCAAGATAGTTGTATCTTTTTGCAGTATGATGGAGTGCCTAATTACAGTGATTCAAATCTCTTGTCACCTTCAGGCTAGACTACAGATAGCAATGTTTTTTAACCAGAGCTGATCATGGAAAATGAGCTTGACACGGCATGCAATGGTTTGTTAAGGATGATATAACATTAAAGACACGATTCCCCTTTCTAATCTAGCCAGAAGGAGGAAAGAATCACATGATTGCAAGTTCAAAGTTTCTAAATCCCTTCTCTGGTAGAGGAACATGCTTGCCTGATTACATTTTCAGGTTGAATGCATTTGTCACTCTATCACCTTTCTCCACATTCTGTCCTGTTTTGAGTCTTGTTGGCTTCTGACAGTTGTTCCTTCTTGTAATTTTGCTGTAATTTCTCAGAAGTTCCTTCAGTTTACTACATATTTTTCTTCTTGGGGGGGGGGGGGGGGGGGGGGGGAAGATACATGCAAGATGGGCCCTCTAGTGCATCTTGATATTAATGCACCAGACATCTGTTATATACATTCCTAGTCCTTTTGGGCTATGTTTTCCTCTAGTGAGAACCTTTTGGAGAAGTACCTACTCTACTCATGTGTCTTTTACTAGTGGACTCTACTGGTGCTTGTATAACCTGGCAAGAAGCACAACTTGACTGACTCATGTCCACCTCAGTTGTATCCACCTACAAACTCAAGTACTCAGCATCATGAATGGCATCCACTGCTAACCCACTGCAAAATCAGCATCAAAAGCCAAGCAAAAAAGTCTGGAGATGAGGACAAAGAAACAGCTTCCTCACTGAGGGCAACAGCCCAGCAGTGAGAATTGCTTGCCACTTCAAATGCAGGTCCTTCATGAGGCTCAGGAACGTTTCAGTGGCAGTCTGCACTATCCCTTGGTATCCCTCATCCCACTATCAAAAGGCTACAATGAGTTATACATGTATCAAACATCACCATGGTATGCCAGGCTTAGGTAGGAAATTGATACATTTTCCATGTTAGGCTTCAGCTTGAATCGGAGAATAAGGCCCTTAGGCTACAATTGTGTCTCTTTCAGTCACTATGCCCCATGTCCTATCCAAGCCAATCTAGAGCTTTAGCATTTAGAGAACTATCTTGATACTCCTGTATCATAAATTTTTAGCTCCCTCAGGGTATATTTCATAATCATTAGCAAATTTTTTCATCTAATCTTGATGTATTTGATTGCCTTTCATTTTAGCCTCTTAAAATAAAAAAGAACTAGCTAACAAGCAAAACCGGAGATGGTTAAAATGCTTTAAAAATGCTGCAATTAAATTTAAACAGGTGTTTTTATTCACTTAAAGGATTTAGACTTTTGAAGTAATAAGCAACAAGAAAAAAGCAATTTGGAAAGTTTTTTAAATAGACAATATAAAGAACATAACCAAAATCAACACTGGCAAAGCTTGCAATAGTCCAGGGGAAAAAAAAAGAAAAGAAAAAAAAGGAAAAAAGAGAAAAATCAGTGATGTAGCAAAGAAACTGACCATAGTCCACTTGGCCTGAGCAATATCACTACTATCCCTACTAATTTACAACACAGCATCAGATAACAAACGTATATGTACATTTTCTCTAGATAAATGACGACTATTCAAACGCTGATGAATCTTTTCAGTCACAATAATCTACAATGAAAAAGGAAGTCTAATTGAGCAGCAGCTTTTCGGTGCAGGCAGCACAGTTACACGCTTTGCTACAACTTTTCTGGTTACTGAAGATTTAGCTCACCTCTTGGCTGCATCATATCCAGTCTACATTGCAAAAGAAATTGTAGAAGGAAAGTTATTTTTCTTTTTTCCTTAGATTTTTAAACACTTTTGCCAGCAAAAGCCTTTCCAGTTTTAGAGGGATAAAATCTCACTATGGGTATTCTGTATATGTCATAGAACATGAAGAAGCAGTGCAGAAGAGACCAAGCTTTCTAATAAGTTAGAGTTACCTAATGAAATCGCTGCAAAGTGGAAGCATTTTGAAGCTTGCCTTACTTTCACTGTCAGATTAATTTTAATTGTCCTTCTAAAATCATCAAAAAGTGTTTATTTCTACTAAACTTGTGCATACAGTTTGTGATGCACAGTTGTGACAAAAAAAGAACAAGCTTTGAAATCCAGGTCTTGTGAACAAAATCAGACCATAAAACTTCTTTCTCCCTTAACATCTTAACATCACTTGAAAAAATAACTTCACTTAGAAGATAAGACACTTTTATTAGAGAGATCCTCTTAAGATTAGCACAGCAGACCACTTTAACCTAAGGATGAAATCTGTTCTGAGCAAATATTTTAAATAAAACAGAGTTAAATTCATACAATTGACATAAAGCATAATGGTACAATGAATATTTAGGGTTTCTCTGTGAATTCTGGTAGTAGAACTCTGGATATGGTCACAGAAATTATAAATCTGCTTTGTTATCTGGAAAACAAACAATTATAGTAATTTTCTGCTATTACAAGCAATTGTCTTTAATTACCTCAATATATTACTTCATTGTTTGAAAAGACAGGATGTCAGTGTGAATAGCATTGGTTTGGCAGCCACAAATTATCAACAACCATCAAAATGATGCATGCTCTCTCCCTCCCTTTCCCTGAAGGGGGCATCCCAGCTTTCAGAGAAGCTTGACTTTTACCTTACTGCCACACAAAAAGGAAAATTGAAATGAAAGGAATAACAAATAGTTGGACAGATGATTTCCAGTGGGGTGTTCATGTCCTTCAACTTTAAGTACTTTGCATTCTGCATGTCTTTTAATTATCAATTATTCCACAGTTTGATCAGTTCACCCCACCGACCTATTTCTCATTTGACTCCAAAAGTATAATGTACATTACACAATATCTGTATAATGCAAACAGTGGCAACGGGCAAACAGCCTGACTGTTACCTGTTAACAACTCTGCAGATAATCCATGCAAAGACACCTTTACTGCACTAGCCAATCACTAGCAAAATTCTTGCTTTTGCAAGTTTTCAAAAATAATTAAAAAATTAAATACAGTAAATTGAAATAAGTGAAATTCAACAACAAAGTGCACTTCTGTTGGTTGACACAGAGGTCACCTTTTGCCATGAAAAGCAAGAAAAATGCCCTTTTGTGATGGTATGTCTGCCAYGCTGTTAAACTGCACATTTTGACTATTTTTTGTAACCTTCAGCATCTATAAGTAGTTGACCTCTTAGTCTTTGTGTTTGTAATTCTGTAATTTCATGCATTCCAAATGAATTATTTTTATCCATTACAAACTTCAGTGTAAGATTTCAAACACAAAGATCATATTTGACATTCTTTTTTTTTTTTTTTTTTAACAATGCCCAGGATTTACAATTTATTAAGGACATTATTTAAACTTGCATTAATTCCAAGCAATTTGGAAAGATCTCTCAAGTGAGAACCATATCTGACCATTCTATTTAGGTGTAACATTTGGCTCTCTCAATTTCCACAGCTGTAAAAGATATCATTAAATTAACTCATTCACAGAAGTTCAATCTTCTGCATTACTGGCAATGTAAAGCAAAACCAAAAAATACTATATACTTCTTCACTTGGGAGAAGGAGAGGAAAATGATTTATTTTACACAAATCTGTTCCACAAAATTGATATAATAGTAAGGTCCTTTTCATGTATTTCTGTAGATTACTTTTCCCARAATCTTTGTCTCAATTGGGCTTGCTCAAATTAAAGCCATGGCTGCTGCTATGCAAATCTATGCAATATTTTCATCAGTCTTCAGCAATAGGTAGGCARCAATATTTTCATCACCATCCCTCTCCACTTAAGCAGGACAAGGCTAATATCATAATCTTCACACTAATCCATGAAGCAGATGGCAGTTGTTTTATATATATGTAAGAAAGGGCTGCAGAATTTTTCTCTCTCCTTGCCCCATTCATCAAATAGTGCATTATTTCCTCTCACAGTGATAACATTTCTTTGATCCCAGTGAAGAGATTAAAAAAATTAAGTTAAAAATAAATGCAGAATAAATATCTTACATGGCCTTAATTACACTGTGACACTTACTGCAGTTCCTCCATGACTAGGGAGTTTTAAAATTCAGAGTATACCTCCTGAAAAAACAAGCAGTAGCACCTCCACAGGTATGCCACTCCTGCAGCCCTACGCAACTTCTGCGCTTTCATAATCTTGAATTTTGAGTAACTACTACCTCAGTAGAGCACATTGTTTGATTTTTGATTTATTCATTGACAGTATAGGTGGCATGTTTTCTAGACCACCTTTTAAGGAATATTCAACCATTGGCACATTTTATATAACTTCAAGATCACCACAATGAATTTTAGCTATGTACTAAAAATGAATGTTTGACATAGTTTTGTCAAACAGATTCAGAAAACAAACATTGACTGTAATGCAGTCAGTTTGTTAAATCATGTACTGAATAGGAATATAACTTCATAGATTGCAAAGAAGAGAGAAGGAAAAAGCCGCTTTGGGGCTTTCTCATGTCATACATAAAAAATTATTCCTAAGAAGGAAAAAAAATCTTAGAAAAGAAGAAAGTAGATAAAGCTAAACATCATCACTAATGGGTGCTAAAGAAGGTATTCTGGTCAGATCCTTATGAAATCTAAATATTTAATTTGCCTTTGATTAAATAGCAAGTAAATTATTTTTAAATCAAATAGAAGTAAGTTCTTACTCATGTGGAACTGACACCAACGCCATGTTTCATTATCCATCTGAATTTTGTATTTTAACATGTGAATAACACTATTATGAATTTCCCAGTATATTTCCCAGAATATCTCTGAACTCCACATGAAAAGATCTTTGCAGCCACTTGAAACTATAATGAAGTTGACGGGACTCTTAACAGGTACAGGACTTTCACAGTCCAGTGTGCAATGAACTACCTGAGCTATCACGCAATTTGTATCAAGCTGTACCTCATTCACTGACATTACAAAGAATTTTGTTTCAGTTCAAACGTATTAATTTTATTTGTATAATAACAAAATTCTCTCAGTATGTAAAAATTACCAACGCTTTAAAAAACACATTCTTCTTCCTCACATGCAATGATCTACAGACTATCACAGCAGGACCACCCCTTCATCATTATGCTTTGTACAACAAGCCATAGAACATTATAAAAGCAGCAAGGTGCAGATAACTAGTGGCATTACATTCACTTCATCTGATCAAGTCATCAGGAAAAGTGGGCATAAGAGTGAATTGGTAACCACCTAGTTAAATAAACAGCATAGGTGAGAAAGATAGTCCAAATAGCTTCATACCATTGCACAATAAGCTTTGCATTTGTTTCTGTGTTTCTCAATGTTTAATATTTTTAATAATTAAAAGGAAGATTTAATATAGCTATTAACAAAGAAATAGAATTATACACAATCTTTATGACGATAAAATTGAAAATAAAGCTGTATAATAAAACCAATTTTGAAGTTCATATAGGCTTACTCTTTCAACATATATTTCTARTGCATTTTACAAGTCCTTCATTTGTAAGGGAAGACTGTCTCAGCAGTTTCAAAATTACTTTCTTTTCCTCCAAAAATGTTGAATACTGGAT
Organism: Rhea americana; assembly: GCF_003343005.1. Lineage (NCBI taxonomy): Eukaryota > Metazoa > Chordata > Aves > Rheiformes > Rheidae > Rhea > Rhea americana. The sequence goes on along the minus strand of NW_028186375.1, from coordinate 1,085,264 downwards.
ACCAAGAAGCCTTTATTGCCCTAAGGGGTKGATGCTCTTGCTTTCCAAGAGGTGAATTCAAATAGATAATTATCTTTCAGCACATACACAATGGCAATTGCATTTGCAAGATACGGCCTCACTCTACTTGCACGAAAGTTTAGGAACACAGCTGCACAGATTCAATTCCACCTGAGAATGACTGTGATGGAAAAACAGTCAATGCACCATCCTTGAGCAGACCTGAGACAAAAACAGCTTCCATTAAAAGGTATATCGTTATTCAGAGCCCATGAACAGGGCCTCAGCAGGCAATCTGGGGTCCACCAGTGTTATAGTGCTACAGTGAGCTCCCAGCAGAGACAGCAGATCTCACAGTAGGGCGGTGATACTCCAGCAGGTTTCATTAGGGAAAAAAATGAGATTAATTCGGCAAGAACCGAGTRTCTCATTACAGTCAAACTAACAGCGCTGTGAATGAAGTTTCACTAATTTACATCCAGCTGGCTATGTTGTACAAATTAATGTGTACAGGATATGTGAATACCTACCCTCATAATCATGATAACCACAGGATAAAATACAAAACTATTTATTAAAATGCATTTATCATAAATCTTTATCATTTTGAGTACACTATTCTTTCAAATTCTCTCTGTAGTTTCTAATAGCAAGTCTTTCAGTCAGGTTCTCCTGCCATCTAATTTGTTAGGCAAGTCACACTGGCACAATTTCAATTGTTACAAAAAATTGCCTGTCATAAAACTCTCAATAAGTATAAAATATCAAAATATTGACATTTTCTCAGACACTATTTATGTTTGTGTTAGTCAACACTACAATCAGGAAAACACTCGGTTATAGGAAAAAATGCACTATTTCTCTGAGGAGTATGGATTGTAATTTTCTAATAAAAACATAGCACTTGCTCTCACTCTGCCAGATACTGAGATAATTAATTGTATAATAAGAACTATATTTATTCTAGAGGTTTTATAAAACTTTTAGAGCTACTCTTCTTTACTCAGAATCTTTAAGCTGTGGACTCACTACTCAAACAGCTGTGCTATAAAATCTGGTATATATAGACAATAAAAACATAAAGGTTTTATTATCACTTTTCTGAGATAAGTCCACCAATGGGTTTGTCAAACTAACTATCCCAGAATTGTGTAGATATATCTTTGAACCACACCTTGGTATTTGCATATTACCTACCTCTCATGAGTGTATTTATCTTCTGTTTCTGTCTTTTATATATTTACAAAGATATTTTAAAATACAAAGGTTTTGTCTTATTAAGTGAAAAATTGCATAGAATGAGAAAAGGCATTTGTGGTAAATTTAGGATCTTATAACTTGTAAATGAGGAGCGAAAGCATTGGGGTAAGTTCTTGGGAGTCTTTCTGAAGTTTTAATGCAAGAGTGAGATTTCAGAAAGCCATAGTGGGAGTCTTAYATGAGGAAGCTTTAAAGTTAGTTGCCATGTATTAAAAAACAACATTCAAATAAAGTATTTTTCACTGCAGTATACCAAGTTTTTGGAGATAGAATTAAAATTGGGCTTTCATTTTAGACCAAATAAAGCATAATATTAGACTATACCACTGCATATACTAGTGAGATCCAAATGCCCACAGTGTTGCAAGAGAACATTTTCCCTAAGGCATTTGAAATTTAATGCTTCTTTAATATTCTCTGTTGGATATTGTTAGAATGGAATTTCAAATATTTTCCTGCAATTTGAGTTAAAGATTACTGAATAATGCTGAGCAGCAAAAAAATTTTGAAGCGTATATCTAAAGCTGGCATAGTAGCTTAATGTCCTGTTGTTTCTTGCTTTAACAAAATTAATTTCTACGGTCTTCAACCATGAATTCAAGCACCACCTGGAGATTCAAACCTGTAATTTAACTGTAGTGTATTTCCAGCTCTCTTGGCTAATACATGGAGGCTAGACCCTGTATGTCAGACAGTTATAAAAGGAAAAGACCTTCTATAGCAATGCTTCCTGTTCTTTTAAGTCAGACAGCATGCAACTTGGGATAAACAGTATCTGGTCCATTATTGTAAATAAATGGGATTACCTGTCATGAAATAGATGTACATGGGTTTGCCTATATTCAAAATACATTTGACAATATTCTAGAGTAACATCTTTCCATAGGACTAAAATTATTTCAAAAGGCTTTTATCCAATTAAGATCCTTTTTTTTTTTTTGCTATACATGTATTAATGCATTACTATGGTTACTCAATACAGTTAAGAGCAGGCTGCAAATTAAATCTAAGACAGACACATAGCTGTATCATTCTAGAAACAAACTAGAAAAAATGAACTAGCATCGAGTCTTKTAGCTTGAATACTTATAGAGAAGCTTCCTTCATCCAAACAGACAGCTATTTTCTTTTCCGTCACGTGTGTCCACAGTATAAGTTTGGCATGATCCTGATTTTGTTCCAGGGCCACAGTTCCCTGATCATTCCTAGTGCACACATACTAATTCACTCCTTGTCTCTCCCCTGTAGCAAGCCAGCTAATTCTCCCTTGGAATTGTTTGGAAGACTGCATCAGACACACAGAATTCAAACAAAACAATTCCTCAAGACTATCCCAGTCAGGCAAGGCAACTCTAAATGCCTCTCTGCTGTGCTTAAAAGTTTGTAACACACATCCGGAGTGTCAAGCTGTAAGAACACCACTATCGTGTTCGTTCCCATATAACCCTCGTTTCTTTGGACACAGTGAAATGAAAAAACAACAAAAACRTATGTATGGATGTTCTGGAGTCACCGGAAATTCAGATTTATGTAGCATGGGTATGCTCACTATCCTCCACCTAGTTGGACTTGTGGGCTTTGCTTCAATTTTTATATACACTGTTACTAAGAGATGGGGAGAATTTAACCTTACAGGGCAGCTGATTCTATGTAAGCATGCGCAGAAATTGGGTACCTGCATTTATGTGAGCAGAAGAAATTCTTCCTCTCCTCACACATCAATAAAAATACTGAATATGCACAAGCAACACTTGAGCCATTCATAGACACTTCTGCCACTTCAAAATCCATCTGTGTAAAATTTCCAAAAGCAGACTAGATAACCAAAAGAATCTGTGAAGAAGCAGAAAAACACTCTTCCAGGAAACAGTGTTTAGTTTGCTCTTAAACTTATCCACGTTTTAAAAATTTATCTTTCACGTATTAATAATAAAATTCTTTAAGATAAAAAGTAATGACTGAAGTTATTTCCTTGCAAATGTATCAGTACTTTCCTTTTTTATAACAAGTTAATTTCTCCCTTCTCAGATCTAAACATCTTTTGATATTTTCTTTAAAATTAGAAAGGAGTGGTCATTCAATACTTCAAAAAAAAGGAGAAGAAGATGTTCGWGGAAGATAGTGAGAAAAATTCAAGCCATATGATGTTAACTATTAAAAATTTAGTTCTGTAAAAATATAGAAACAAGTACTAACAGATATTGTAAACTGAGGTGAAACACTTGAAGCAAAATATGTGATTGTAATTCACAGAAATAACTGTAATGAGAACAGCACTTGTAATTACGCTAGAGGTTGGTTAAGAGTATCCATCTGTCATTTTGATGTAGAAGAAGGAAGCAGATGGATTCAACCACCTACACAGAGCCTAGAAAATGGAAAGTAATCACTAGGGCTGGTAAATTCTCTTAGTAAAACAACATCAAAAGTTATTCCTTCGTTATCAGGAGAAAAAAAAAGATACAAATATTTAAAATACCTGAACAGATGCAAAAGAAAGTAATTTAAAAGAAAAAAGTAAATATTTACATTCAATAAAATTGTTATGCCATTTGACTAAACACTTACTGCATTGTAAGAAACTAACAAGGCCGAAGGCCCTCAGCAATATATACATATATATTTCTTTTTTTGCTGCTGTTATGAACCAATCTTAACCTTATGATTACAAAGATTGGTTTTGCAGGTTTTTAATTGTTACACTGATCATTCCTTCTTTAGAATACCCACCCACCTCTTCTGACTAGGTTTAAAACACACCAGCAAATTAGAAACGCTTTTACAACTGGACTTTATAAAACAAGAAGAAAGGGAATGAAGACTAAGCATTATTTTGCTATTACAAAATAGACATTTTTTAAATACTAGATTTTCAATTACTCATATGCTTTCAATTAGTGTTTCCATTAACCTGCAGGTTTTACTCCACAGCAACATATTAAAACAGGCAGCTATAACCTGGCAACCTTTATTCAAATTTCTTTAAAAAAGCAATGTTATGAAGATTCCTTGGAAACCCACTATATAAACACAAGAATTTCCTATCAATACAAAAATCAAATGAATCAAAGAACTGTACCATTTCTTGTGATCAATGGAAAACTGCCGTTCTTTTTTTGTCAGTCCCTGATCTCACATGCTTCTTGCAATTTTAACTGGTGACTCACATTTCTCAAGGAAATTGGTTCATCTTTTACCCAATCTCCTTGGTGGGGGGGAAGGGAGGGGAGGAGGGAATTTTTACATTTGCTTTAATGGAAACAGTCCTAAAACTTAATTGTTGAATCCATGATGTCCAAATTACAGATAGGCAGTTTTAATTACTAATGTACATGTAGCTTCTCTGGCCTGGAAAACTGCTTAGCAGAACAGCCAGGCAGCATACATACAAGCACTTTTCTGCACATTTCTGCAGCACTCATGCCATTCTCCTATTTGCAAAGTGAGCTTTGGCTCCTCCTCTCTCCATTTCCTATCTCCTGAATATGTTTATCGTAGAAATCTCTACCATCTTTCCCCTCAGTCCACCTACCAGGGGAAGATATTCCTGACTCACTCAAAAGTTACAAAACATAATCAGCCTCCTCCACACATTGATCTTAGTGAAGTGGAAAGCCCACAGACTGTTGTCACAAGTGTCTGTTTAACCAAGAAACAGGCAGATTTGCGTTTCGGTAACAGGACAAAATCCAGTAAGACTATTTCTCACACACCACGAACAAAATTCTGTTCTTTTCTCTTCCTAGTAATTCAGAGATGATCAACTTTACAGACTTTCCCATCAATATAGCAAAGTGTTTGTGTGTGTCTGTGCATGCGGTTAAAATTTTTTTAAAGGGATTCCATACCCTATATCTGGAGGAACTACGGGAAGTGAATACTCTAAGAATAGAGCTGGTAGATGGTGACAGCTCTTCCAAGGTCCCTCAGCTTTGTCTTATAATGGAGTTATTATCAAGACTCTGTGATAACACAACCCCTTGCCAGTGAGGTACCCCTGCAACAGAAAACACACTTGAACTATACTCAGGGAGGCCTGAGAGTATCAGACCACCACATCAGTTCTACCTACACAGGGACAGCAATGGAGGCGTTAGTGGTTGAAGTGTACATGTAATAGGTATTTGTACCATTAATCTACTTAATAACAAACAAAAAAACAACATTCTGGTTGCAATTTTTATTAAGACTTGACTTATGAATAGTTCATAAAGATTACTAATTGATGTTGCAAGTATGCATCTTTTGTGTCTCTTCATAGTTAGCACAGATGAATACAGAATGTTTTATGAGAACCTATCCACCTATTAAAAACATTTTAGAGGTTGTATAAACTGATTAATGAATGACTAACTCCCACTAATTATGTAAACACCCAACCAAATCATTAAGAACTAAAAATGAGGCAATAGAATAAAATGAAATCAGTTTCATAGAAAGACAGTAAGATTCTCATTAAGAGAAACTGAATTTTCTGAAATGCCACAAAAGTTATAAACAGAATTTCTAGATACATGTGTTTATTCAAACTGTTTAAAGCTATGCAGTCTCATATTAACTAAGTTTAAAAATGAACAGCAAAAAACTAGTTTCGAACATGAAAACTAGGAATACAGTAAATATATATTGTATAAAAATATCAATTCTTCCAGAAAACTGAACTATTTTTGTTTTCTGAATTAAAATTTTATTGTTCTTGCTTATATAGTTCTCTTTTATATTATATATACRTATATATATATWTTTTTTTAAACATTATTACAGATTTCTCACATATTTTAAAAATATATTTTGACTCTCTTTATCCCATTTCAGTAGTTTTTGTAATGTTCTATTTCTTAAAGAATAACTTATTTCTCAATTAGCTCAAAACCTAGAAGAGACTTCCAAAACTGCTCCAATTCTATTATTTCTAGGATTGAGACTGGCAATCAGATTTAATTAATTTATTTAAATTAATTTAAATTAATTTTTAGAWTGTATTAAATATTTTTAAGGTTACTTATATTACACAGATTTAGCTATAGGAGACACATTTTTGTTAAAAGAAAGGATAAGCAAATGCATGCGATAAAAGAAAAATTGTACTGTACACAAATGGAGGCAATAAAAAGATAACTTTACAAAAAGTTGGAAAATAAATGTCAAAACTTACCTTAAAAACTCATTGATTTCTGTAGCTGGCAATGAAGAGAAAGAAAACCTCATCCAAAATACAGTTAAAGAACACAGCTGGCTGTTAACAGAAAACAGTTCATTTTAAAACATAAACAAAAGCAAGAACTCGGGCAAAATACCCTTCAAAACTACGAGATGCCTTCAAAAATAATACTTAATCCCCAAAACATAGAGATTAACACGTCTCACGTATTAACTGCAGTGTTTTTTTCTAATTACACCAATTTCAGGACAATTCAGTCCTTAACTACAGAAGAAAGTTCCACTGGCTTAATCGAAATCCATTAAACCTATACATGCTGCTGTGTTGACACACACAAATCAGTTTACAATATGCTTACCCTGATTTAGTTAAAAATTCTTAATGAATCAATTTAAATTGATCTAAAAACAAGCTCCCTTCTACTTACCAAGCTTCTACACATTTCACAGCAAGCTGGACCTCAACTGTGCAGCTATTTAGCTGTCAAATTCATCCCTGGACTAGAATTTAGGTAATATCTTCGTTTATGAGAGAAACGTATGTTTATTAACCAGTGTAAATCAGTATAGTGTTAAGGACTCTGACATTTAAAATAAAGTTTGACTACACATTTTTAACTCTTGACACAGCACTTTGCTATACTATGGAAGATGTCAGAGGTTCAGCAAAGACTCAGTCAAGCCACAGTAAATTTAGAAACAGGACGCAATAAGCAACTAGACTTGCTAAATGGAAACACCTTACATGATAAGTGTAAATATTTATGTTTTAAATACTTATGGGATGTTTTTACACCCATTGCCCCTAAAGGATGAATTTATTTCTGTCTGAAGAACTTGTGTCAGTTTGCGCTCTGAATAGATTTTTATAATTTTTTCAACTAGCAACAGAAAGGAAAAAAACAGAAAAAGAGAAAGAAAAACTTTAAGACTAAAAAGCAAACCTGCAAAAGAATACTAGGGCAAGAGAAAGACTTAACTATATGACAGAGCTTGTCATGTGTAAGGAACCCCCTGTCCACTAGGGAGCAAGATCTGAGGGAAAAAAAAAAAAACTTTAATGACAAAGTTATGCCAGTATTAACCTCAGTTCAGGCACAGACCGAAACAGCTTTTTTCAGTCAGCAGCGGCGGGGGCCGAGGAGGGCAGCGGCCCGCAGCCCTCGGCGCTGCCTCACGGCTGCGCGGCGCCGCAAGGCCGGGCGCGGCGCGCTCCGCCGGGGCCCTCCCCCGCCCCGGGCGGAAACGGCGCGGCCAGGACTCCCCCCGCCCCGGGGAAGCGCACGGCCGCGGCGCCCTCCCGAACCCACCGAGCGCTGTGAGGAGACGGGGCGGGGGCGTCACCGACGCAGCGACCGGTCCCGCGCGTYTCGCCCACGCGCGCGCCGTCCCCGTTTCCCCCCCCCGTCACCTAGCAACCAAAGAAACACCGCCGCCTGCGCACGCGCAAGGGCTACGCGCTCTCCCRGCGCTCAGCGGCTCCAGACCGCCGTTCCCCTTGCGCGCATGCGCGTTCTTTCCCGCGCCTCTCTGCACCCTGCGCATAACGCGTCCCGCCAGCTCTTCGTTAGGCGCATGCGGAATCCCAAAGAGCGGTGCCGCCGCAACCCCCCCGCCCGCTGTTCCCATCGACGCATGCGCAGTGGAAGGAGCTGCGTGTTACCCCCTAGCGGGAATCAGTAGAGCTGCTCTCGAAGCCCTGCGGACAGCCTCTGCGCTTCAATGAATGGAGACGGGGGGGGCGGGTACGCGCTGTCACTACGCCGATAGCGTGCGGGGGCCRGGCAGGCGTGCCCCGAGGCACGCCGGGAGTTGTAGTTTCGGTGGGCAAAGAGTTGCCTGAGGCGGGCGGGAGAGGCGACTACAATCCCCAGGCGGCTGCGCGGGCTGCGCGGGGAGGGCTTGCCCCGCCCCTCCGGTGCACCTTAGCGCGGCGCTGTCGCCGTTGCAGTCGCGCTTTAGAGGTGACCCTGAGGCAGTCGGAGCTGCGCCTCGTCTCAGCCATGGTCGGTACCGCGCTCCGCTCCCGTGCGCATAGCCTCTCTTCCCCAGCCGGGGGGGCCTGCCCGGGGCGAGGGCCCCTCCTTGGGGCGGCGGTTGGGACGGGGCGGCCCTGGGCTGCGCCCCGCGGTCGGGGTGGGGGGTCTCCCCTCGGGGAGARGGAGCTCCGTAATGGCGCCGGCTCCCCCGCGGGCCGTTGGCGCTGAGGCCGCCGCGCCGGGGGGCTCTTCCCTCGGGCTCCGGGCCGTGGCGGCCCGCGAGGCCCCGGGCAGTGGCCTGAAGGGCCACTCGGCACCGGCGGGGAGCGGGCCCYGTGCCGTGTTCCGGTCTCCGTTCAAGCGGCGCTGGCCCGGGGCTCTGCGGACTCCGCTGCCCGCGCCGCTCGCAGGTGACCTTCCTCCATCCTCGGGCTAGGGGAGAGGTCAGGGTCGGCCCCCGACACGCAGCCCTGCCGGGTTTTAGCCTCTTCTCCCCCTCGGTGCGGGGAAGAGGCCGCCCGGTTTGCGGGAAGCCCCTCGGGGAGGTTTTCCTTGCGCACCTGCTTGGGAGAGCTGGGTGAAGCGGTGCCATGCGGCCTGATGCTGACCCTTCAGGGACTTACCTACACCTTTCCTAAAACCGCAGCCCTGGTTGAGGCCCACAGCTTATATAACTTTGCCTTCAAGACTATGTGAGTGCTTGCTCCTGAATTTCACCTGATTTTAGCRGTTCTGGGTGCAGCTGTTTTCCATGTTAGTTACCTCAAGGGAAAATGCCTGCAAAATGTTTTCCTCCYTCTGTTTAATCCCTGCTTGCTGTGAGAAGTCAAGCTTCTCATGCAGATTCTCCAACCTATTATTCAGGTGTTTACTTTGCTTTTGGTGCTTTGCTGTAGAGAAGATGCTTGTGTGCTTTAAAACTTGTCTAATTAGTTCCAGCTATAGCTTGTAAGCTAAGTACCTCAATCTATAAACTTTAATTATGCTACTTTTCCACTCATTTTTATCCAAAATATGGATCCCCCAGGGTGACCACAAGACAGCAAGCTTTATTTTGAACTTGAGCTTTGAGAACACTGACTACCATGAATTTGTTGGTCCTCAAGAGAACTTCTGGTTGAAAATATTACTTTAATGCTTAAAAAAAAAAAAGCCACCACTTTTGTCCTGTTTACTGTATTCAAGTTATGCATTCAGTATTGTGGAAAGGCATTAAACTTATGAAGCRATCGTGTGTCTGTTGATGTAATTGCCACTAGCTAAATGAAATGGAGAAAGCTTTGTAAGTACACCTCTCTGAAGGTCATTTCTTAAAGAAAGAATTCYTTTGGAATTCTGTCTATGAACTGTAGTGCTCCTGGGGTTACTAAAGTGTACAGCTATCTTGCTGATACTATCTGCTGCCTTTCCAAACGCTTTTATTGTCAGTGCATCCCTRTTGTGAAGAGAGAGGGACAAAGTGAAAGTTTGTTAGGCAAACTCTAAGTTTTTGAGGAAATACAGTTTTACTAAGCTCAATAGTAAACTTAAAGCATTCTTCTCAAGCAAGGTAGCTTGACTGACTTTAACGTTCAGTAAAAATGTTAAGATGATGGCATTCTACAGATGTAAAGTTTAGGTATAATTATGTTTACTACTTACCGTTAGAAAAAGACTTCTATAATGCAGAGTCTATCACTTGTGTAGATTAGACATAGAACTTTTGATATCCACATCTCCTGATTGATTGTGTGTTACTCAATATTACTCTTACTAACCTTTGTAACCTCCTGAAGCGTAGTCAGCTTTTTATAAGACCTGTTYTACAGTGTAGTACTACTGTCATGCGAGGTACAAACATTTTAAGTCTGCTACTACAAGCAGTAATCAGAGATAATTTAGGCATTGAGTTCTTAAGCCAAAGCAAACAAATGAACCAAAAAAGTCATTGAACCCATAATTTCATCATTTGATATTAGATCTACTCTTAGCTATGATAATATAGGGAGGAAAATCCTATGCATCTGAATTAAATGAAAAAGGTATCTAGGGATGTAGTGCTCACTATCTTTACTCTGTCTTTTAAAACTTCTTTTAATTATATATCTGACATGCACAGTGGGGGAGGCTTTGAAACTATATAATTCAGCTTGGTTATATTTATCCTATAGTTCATTTATACTTGACTGTAAGTAAAGGTCACCTCTGTAGTTAGCAGTGCATGAAAGCATTCTTATCAAAGCTGCATGTAGGAGCCAAGTCACGGGTTGAAGTGCCTGAATGTGAATGCATGGAACCTCTCTGAGGGAGAGAAAGAGCTTGCATATTACAGGGACACTGTCTGCTTGAGAGTTAAGTGCTTCTTTAAGTCCCTTCCCTCCAAAAGTAGCCTGGGATGATAAACGATACTAATTCTTATGTGATGCAAGTTCAATTTTCTAGGGGAGGTTAGATATCTTTTGTTTTCATAAGAAGTATAACTTTTTTGATTTGTTAATGCATCTTCTGGAATCRAAAGACAGTATGGAAATTTTTTACACTGATAGTTTGCTTTTGGAAGGGGCAAAGGGAAAGAAAAAGCCAATATACTGAAAGCTTGGAGATTTAAAAAAAATAAAATAAAATAAAAGGAAGAAAGAAGTAGTAGATAGTATTCCTCATTCCTTCAGCCACCACAGCTCTTCCTCCCTGCCCTGTTTCAAAAAAGGGGGAAGAGGACAGGAGGGATGGTGCTAAGCAAGCATACTTTTTTTTTTTTTGGAGAAGGCTGAGCTGACTCACAACTATCCAGTGTTTTTTTTTTTTCTTAACTTTTTTTAACAAGGCTAAATGTTAGTTCTGTCTCAGTAAAAAAACAGTTTTACCTCTTTGTATCTTCCTTTCTTTCCTCTTTYTGCTGCTGTGCTAAAGACTTACCATGAGTGAAATTGTTTATGAATAATCACAGATTAAAGTGCATATAGAAGAGAAAATTCTGTTTGTTTTTTTTTTTTTTTTCCTCTTTTGTGACATTACAAGAAATACTACATTAGATTGGTTCCTGAGCTGCAGAGGAGAAAAGGCCTACCTTTTTCAAGTCCTCTTTCCACTTCACCAGAAATCCTGGAGTGTCAAATTCAATTTTTTGGGGGGATAATATGTAATTCAAAGAAAATGTGTTCTGTTGTTATCTCCATTAGTGCTGGAATAGCATGCTTAGCATGCAATTACTTTTTGTATGCAAATTACTCATAAGCAATTTTACCTAGGCCAAGTTTTGCAGCACAATAGCTTTCCAGTACTTATTTTTCAAACTAACATGATTAGCTATCTCAAAAGACTATTCATTATTCCATTTACTTTGCTAAAGAGRATCTATATATTATCAACACACTAAAAAGTGTTCTTTAAAATCTGATGTGCATCTGTAGTCTGTGCTGTTTATCAACATTTAGGTATTTCAATGAATGTGTGGGGTATAACTCTGCTAACCTAGACTAGTGTAATCTAGAACTTRCTATTCTAGAGTGTCAGGTGCAAARTAGTGAAAGAGTTTTGAGATTTTTAAAATGGCAAGAATTCTTTGTCTGCTCTTCTTCCCCTTCTTTGCTTAGTTTTGGCAAGACTTTAAGGGTGAGACTCCCAATAGGACAGATTCAAAATGAACAATGCAGATCAACACCACAACTGGTAATTATTTAATCAAATGTTTTAAGAATCATTCTTATAACATAGACAAAATCAGAGTTCTAAATTTGAGAGTTCAGTAATTTAACCTAATCACTTATGCTGTGATTTTACTTAATGTAAAACAAAGTAGCTTCTAGGTGGCCTAATTTTTATGATTATCTAATGCTAGCCTGATGCAGCTGTGCTTGGATGGTGAATACTACAGAGAAAAAACATTCAAATCCAAAAGTAATTTTCCAGTAAATATCAGTGACAGGAGTGGTGGTTGAAAGGGATCTCTTAGAGGTCATCTAGTCTGACCTCTTGCTCTGAGTCTGGAGGCTGTCCAGTTTAGCCTGGTGTCAAGACTTTTGTCAATATTAGATCAGGTCATCCATGCCATCCGGCCATCTAGATTTTGATTATCTGAGCATTGAGAAGCTGCAAGGATGGAGATTGCACAAACTCTGGATAACCTGTTCCAGTGCTGTTGTACCACATTAGTCAGGATTTTTTTCTCCCTTCAAGCTGAACTTCCGAACCTGCAATTTGTGGCAAGGTCACCTTTGTAACCCTCCCTGAAGTAGCAGTAGGCTGCTCTTGGGTCTCCCTGCGTCCTCTGTCTTTCCAGACTTTGTTCAAGGCTTCTGGCCAACTAAGTAATGCTGCACTGGATCCTATCTGTTTTTTTTTTTTTCCCATCCCTCTAAAATTGGAGGTCCTGAAAATGGACTTATTCCAGATGCAGCCTGACCAGTGCTGAGCAAAAAGCAGYGGTAACTGAGTTTAGTTGCCAGGTACACTTCTCAGAATGTAGCACACTACGCAGTTTAATAATATATATTTCTATGTTCAATTATATCTGAAATTTTTCAATAACTCAAATGATCATCTTGTAATTATTTGCAAAAAGTGAGCATAGGATTCCAGCAGACTAGTCAGAGCCTCTTCATATATGTTTTAGCACAATCTACTGTGGTCCTATTGCATCAAAGGAAAAAAAGGTCGTGTAAAAAACAGACTTACAAAGTATTGGGTTTATGAATATCCTTTGGCGTGCTTTGTTTTGTTAATATTAACTAATCTGTGTTGTTTCCAAAGTCTTGATTCTGATTAACAAAATAGACTTTTGCAACAGAGAGAAACAGGTATTTTTTTCTTCTTCCTCTTCCCTCTATTTGCAATATARCACTGTATTGGCATAGTCTTTTCCCAGTCTTTTGGAATTCTATGTCAGTTTGGTAATGGGCAGTTATATTATGGGTGTTACATTATAGACAAATACAGATACTAGCTTTTGTCYATAGATCTGCTGTGTAACAGCTCAGTGAGGCAGTAATTTTAAGTTCACTAGATTCTTTGGCTTATGGCATTTGTTAAGTCTTTGCTGGCAAGTAAGCATTCAAAATGCTTAACATAAAGGGCCTTTGGTATTACAAGCTGTCATGTTTTGCCAGTTTTCAGATTCTTATAAAACTTGAATAGTAAGCTTGAAGTACGGAAGTTATGGTATAATCCAGTAAGTGGCTGCATATTGTAAGTGCTTATGCTAAAGAGGTATTGTTGTTTAAAAGAATACAAGCTTTTTCTTTTAATGAGAAAAGGGCAAACAAATTTTAATTCATGGCATTTGGRAAGCTTTTCCAGGAGCACTTCTTGTTAGGTCATTTTTGCAGATGTGGTCTATTTCTCTTGAAGACAAGAGTTGTTGGTGGTTCCAGCAGAATAGAAACAGATCCTAGGTGCTGGCCTTATTCCATATCTGAGCACATGCTTTCATCCAGAGTGAATACTTTTAATCTTATTTCTATAGTAACCATTAATTTTTACAGCTCTCCAAYGGGGTGACACCGTACTGTGTAGCAGTGGGTAAGTCTTGGTTATTCTCTCTTACAGGCTGAACCAATCAGAGTCCTGGTGACTGGAGCTGCTGGGCAGATTGCTTACTCCTTGCTTTACAGCATTGCCAAGGGAGATGTTTTTGGCAAAGAACAGGTAACTGCCACACTGAATTAGCACTTGTCTCTGCTACACAGTAATGAATGAACTAATGTCAGAACTGTAGTCCCTAAGAGACTTGTTTTCTTGTAGGTTTTCAGAATGGTTTACCAATATGCAAGTAACTTATTCTTTGAATGGAAAATGGAGTCCCCATGTTGTGCAAACTCTCAGTTGTTAGTCATGCTGAAATTTTTCATTTTTTTTTGTAAATGGATTTTAAGTTGCTAGCCTTTACAGAAGATAACAAGGTAACATGACAAATTTCATTTAAAAGCAGATGCCTATAAGCCCAATTCATACTAAGCCATTCTTTTCTTTACAGCCTCTTGTTCTTGTGCTGCTGGATATCACTCCCATGATGACTGTATTGGAAGGTGTAGTGATGGAGCTGCAGGACTGTGCTCTACCACTGCTGAAAGGTGGCCAGAACTTTTCTTATATCTTCTTCTGTCTTGCTACAGTTGACGTTAGGCAGCAGGACAAATTAGATGATACTTCCTTGGTTTTGTATTTTATGGAAGGTGAATTAACTTAATTAAACTTAGTCTGCAAACTATGAATAATGTTACCTCTCCAAATAATGATAATATGTAAAGAACTGTAGAGGTCTATGTTTTGGCTTTAATTGTCTAATTATGAGTTGTCAGCATGCATAACAAGTTGTTAGATAACTACCCATATATATTATATTTTGACATAGTGGTAAGATAACTTTGAATCTTTGGATATGCCTGCATGCTTTTACTAAACAAAGTCTTCAGAAATGCCATATCAAAAAAGATAGATAGATAGAGAGAGAGAGAGAGAGAAATGGCTCATCAGTCCTGTAAACAAGCTAAGTTCTTATGTTCTAATGAAGTGCAAGAAAGGGAGTCAGTAGATGCTACTGAAGTTATTACAGTAGTTACTTGAAAAGTGTATGGTTTCTAGCTCRTGCACTTGTATATACTACTGTACTGCTTCAGTTTGAAGTGTTCTTAAGAGGAGAGGAAAATTTCATTTGTGTTAATGTGTGCCACACACATGTGCACATATGTATATGTATTGAAAGAGGGAGAGAGAAAAGGTGTCTGTCTTCGTAGGCCTTTTTCCTGTGTTTTCAGAATTTAYATTTAAGCTTTAGATAAATATTTGTATAACTAAATATTTGTCAGTAGACAGTTCTTTCTTTCATCTGTGGAATTAGAGCCAAATGACTATACTTACTATTTTTGGAAGGGGGAGGTGTTGCTRATGTCAGATCGGATTATACACACTATTTATGAACCAAAGAATAATCCCATTAACACTTTGCCATAAATATTTATCTTTCTTGGATTTTTTYCCCCCCTTTCCTTTTCTTAGAGGTCATTTCAACAGACAAGGAGGAAGTTGCATTCAAAGATCTTGACATAGCAATTCTGGTTGGCTCCATGCCAAGAAGAGAGGGCATGGAGAGAAAGGATTTACTCAAAGCAAATGTGAAAATTTTCAAGTCTCAGGGTGCAGCCTTGGACAAGTATGCCAAAAAGACTGTCAAGGTGAATACAGAAACTGAATTCTAAAAGTTAACTCTTTATTGAGTTATGTAATGACATGTAAAGAATACATTGTAGAATGATGCTGCTTAAGTATAATCCTGTTCTGTGCATACATTCCTTTCCTTTAATCTTGAATATGGAATTTTCCCTGGGGCTTGATGAGATATAATAGCTTAAATACATAAATGATTTAGTCCTACATTCATTCACTGACAGAAGGTGAATCTTGCATTATATTGTACATTCCACAAACTCTGAAGGTGTTCAGCAGTTTTAGAAAAAAAAAAAAAAGGTAGCCTTCTGCTTGCTATTTGTGTTAGCTGGGAGAACTAAATTATCCACATGAAACTTCCTACTTCGTATGCATCTGTGGCTTTAACATAAAGACCCTTAACTTCAGTATCAATATGGAATTACAGTTGCACAAAAAATAGGCTTTGCTTAGGTTGTTAGGATCTTGGTCTTTAATGCAGCGTTGGAACCTTTTAATTGTTCTCTCTCAGATTCCTTCAGCACAGTTAATGGGATCATGTGGCTGCTCTCCTACTGCTCTTAATCTTAGACCCAGACTCTGACTGTGCTTTGTAACTGACTTTTTAATGTCTACTTCCTCTGCTGATGAACTTCCCACTGATTCTAAAGACTTGCTTGCTTCTTTATACAGTTGGAATTAAAAAAAAAATCAATGTAACTATTGCAAAGTAATGGAAAATTTACTGAATTCATTTTCCAAAGGGAAATACAAAGGGAGGTTTGTAGATTAGTTTGTGTGATTGAGATTATGTGGAGTTGGATGTTAATCATTWGAGGCACATTTTAGTTAAAGGAACAATAAAAATCAGTTTCCCATAGTAATAAATTGATCTCAGTTCAGGCATGGTATTTTACTTCAAACTGCCTATGAAATTGAGATAATCAACTGTTCTGGCATCCTTGTTAATTATAAAGGAATTACACACATGCACGCACAGACAAACGTGCACACAGACATGCACGTGCACACACACGCATGCACATACACAGATGCGCATGCACACATACACATGACAGCCAGCCAAGCAGCCCTCTATAAGGTGATGGCTGATTCACTGTGGGCTGAGTAGTGTGTGTATACTGTTCTTTCCCTGTACCTGGTAGCATGGGGATTGAAGCCAGGCTGTGCATCAGTAATGTGGCTCTCGCTAAAAATGCTATTCTCATTCACATTTGAATGCCAGTATTATAAAGAAAATGCCTAGCTTTTCAYGACGATTCAGCGACTATAAATAACAAACACCTAGAACAGTCCTGAAGATTGCAAGCAATTTAGAAAACTTAACTTCTTGACAGTTTCTTTGAAGGCAAAGCCATGGCTTATATGCTGAATTTTTCTATATTTCATTTAATTCATTTTGCACAAATAGCTGTTTGACTAAATACTGACTTTTGCTTCTTCATCTTTCTGCATCTGCTTTTTCCCTTTGTTTTCTTCTTTAGGTTGTGGTAGTTGGGAATCCAGCAAACACTAACTGCCTGATTGCTTCAAAGTCAGCCCCCTCAATACCAAAGGAAAACTTCAGCTGTTTAACTCGCCTGGATCACAACAGAGCTAAATCTCAGGTAAAAAGAACCTATTCAAGGCAGAATGTTTCCTGATGTCTCCACTAAATAGAAACAGAGCAATGCTTTCAAAGAAACCATGAACTGAGAAGCTGAAGTTAATAGAATCTACGTTTTCTTAATTTCCTATTAGATTGCTCTGAAACTTGGTGTGACTGCTAATGATGTGAAGAATGTCATCATCTGGGGGAACCACTCCTCCACTCAATATCCAGATGTTAACCATGCAAAGGTAAATGTGAAAGGAAAGGAAGTTGGCGTTTATGAAGCTATAAAAGATGACAGCTGGCTGAAGGGAGACTTTATCCTGGTAAGATCCTAGGTTTTTTTATGATCTCTCTGTGCTTCTGTTTTTTCTTGAATCTATTAAAAAAAAAAATGTAAACTATGTAACTAACATAGACTTAGTGAAGCAAGTCTTCCTATCTCACTAGCATAAATAGTCTTCTGAAGGCTTGTCTCTTGGTTATTTGCTGTTGAAAAATTAAGGCATTATGAGACTTATGCCAGTATTACAAGAAAAATCCATTTAGAATGCTAAAATTATTCAGTGAAAATAATACTGATTTTTAGCTTAGTTGTAATTCATCTGACATGTAGGCACCACTGACGGTTCACTTTAGTGACTTTTTTTTTAGGAGCCTTGTAGATGAAGTTAGGAAGATTGTCACTCTTCCCCATGGCTGCTCCTGTCTCCAATACCAAAAAAAAAAANAAAAAAAAAAAGCTGAGTCCTCCCTTTAAATCTAAATCCATGGCCTCTCAGTAGCATTTCTTAAAAGTAATCTGAAAAATCTAGACAATACATGCAAATGTTTTAATACAAAGTAGTAATAAATAAAGGTAGTAAAATAAAACAAAGGTAGCAGYTGATCAAGAACACAGTCTACCTCCTTGCAATGCAAAGGGAAACAGGATTACTAAAGCCACTGGTGAATGTTATTTAAGCATACATACTTAACTTGGTATTGCAGTGTTAACTGCATGCTGACARTTGTGTTCTTCTTCCTAGCCAAGATGCTCTTTGTTTGGAACAGAGCATGTATTTTTGTCATCTGATCATACTGTCTTGCTTCCTATCTTGTCTGTGGATACAGCTCATTCCAGTCTATGCTGCTTTTTCTGTAGAAAAAATGGTTGTACGCTAACAACTAAAGTTCATGAGCCAGACAGTAAGCAAGAACCTGTTATAGGAGCTTCTTGTAGAGCAGAATCAAAAACGTGCCAATCTGATGTGGCTGGAGGCAGGCACATCTAGGTACAKTGTGATGCTGGTCTATGCTAGAATGGCTTGCCTAGGATGAGATTTCATAATTGCTCCTTCAAGGTTGGGTGCTGGTTTGCATACAGCCTTACCAAAACTTATTAAAAAAAAAATACTAAAATTTCAGCAGCTATCTTAAGTACAATTTGTAAATACAATCTTGAGCACAGGGAGTTTCATCTATCTTCAGGCATTAAACAAATTTTATGCAGTAAATATCATAGGATGGAGACTAGCAAGTAGTTCACTTTGCTATTCAGCTGAAAAACTAAATTCATAGTGTTACTCTACAAACTTTGTTACTATTGACCTGCATCTGGTATCCTGATGGTCTATGATTGAAAGATCTGGTAGCTTATGAGAGAAATAAGCTGCTAGCTATAAAGTAGGTACTGAGAACTAACTTCTCTGAAATATTCCRTAATTGTCTAATTTGGCCAGACTCTTCTATTTGCATTTTCTGGATAACGTGCCATGTTCATTTACTGATAGAACTGTATCTGGTCTGATTAAGTTAAAGTTTGTAAGATGATCTTTCCTCGTGGCATTTACTAACAGCATTTAGACCAAGCCATGGTTTTGCTGCTTAGTAATTTAAAGGTTTTCTTTTTTGTTTTTCTTTGTTCTCCTTTAACTACAGACTGTCCAGCAACGTGGAGCAGCTGTTATCAAGGCCAGGAAGCTGTCCAGTGCGATGTCAGCTGCCAAAGCTATCTGTGATCATGTGAGGGACATCTGGTTTGGCACTCCAGCGGTAAGATGTAGCACTTGAATAAGTGGTTGTTTGCCTAATGCTTTGATTAATGCCAGTGTCTTTTACCTTAATGTATGTGTGAGGAGGGAAGAATCAATCTTTCTGGAATAAAGTGTCATAGGAAACGCAAAAAACATATATATAAATACACAAAAGTTTAAAATTTTGCTTGTTTCTAGCAATGAAAAGTTACTCATCCCTGACTTTTCTGTTTCTCAGGGGGAATTTGTTTCCATGGGTGTAATTTCTGATGGCAATTCTTATGGTGTTCCTGAAGATCTGCTTTATTCATTCCCCGTTGTAATTAAGGTAACTAGACCATAATTAAGACTAAGTACCTTCTGTAAGATCTAGCTGAACTGTCATATGAGCTTGTCAACACTAGTGTTTTTTCGTGTGGGACTGCAGTTGCTGGGAGGTGGACCTTTTAGTAGTCTTTCACAGAGGGGACTGTTATACACCATCTATAGTAATTATTGTCAAGTAAATACTGATTTTAAAGAAGCAGAGTCTGTCATGACTAGCTACTGCTGATGGTATTCTTTATCAGAAAACAAAAGTCACTTCTACCTGTAGCAGGTAGAAGTAGCTTTATAGCCGTAAGCTTTGTCTCTGACCATGCAGATTGCTTTTTAGAAAGCAGTCTTACTCTTGGTTGTTCTAGAAGTTCAGATCTTTATGTAACTGAAATAAAAYAGGATTTTTATTTTTTGTGGTGGTGAACAACACTAATCACAGTACTAAGATTTTAACTCAATGTTGCATTGTGTTTTGAGGAAGCTAAGTTCTAAATTAGCTAAACTCAAAATCATCTTCAAAGTTGATACTTAATTCTCTGTAGTGTTTACAATGCAAAGTTAGTTTTCTGCAGACTGAATGATGCTTGTCATCATATGGACTTTTTCCTAAACAGGACAAGACCTGGAAGTTTGTTGAGGGTCTTCCTATTAATGATTTTTCTCGTGAGAAGATGGATCTGACTGCTAAAGAGTTAACTGAAGAGAAGGAGACTGCTGTGGAATTTCTTTCCAGTGCATGACTAGTTAATCAGGAATTACAAAATCACTTAAGAGTGGAAGAATCCAAAAGTCGTCTCTAAGTCTGCTACCAAACACTCTTACTGTAGTCAAGTCAATTGTCTGTGGCAACTGTGCATTTTAAAGTTCATATGCTTACTGGTACTGTTGTGCCTATTGAGTTATTAGCAATGAGAATATTAAATAAGTAAAACTAGTTTGTTGACCAAACTTTCTGTTCAATACTACTTGCTTTCTGTGTATGATACAGAACAATTGTTTGCCTCAGCCTTGGCTACTAACGCACAATCTTGTTTTTTATTAGAACTTGGCACTATTGGAACATGTCCTAGTCTGTGATTACTTTGCATCCATCTGCTCAACTGAAAATGAAATCAAAATGCCAACAGTTCTCCTTGAACTAGTACTGTAGTGAYTCAAATCTATCAGTGCACAGACTCCGAATATATACTGTTTGCTTTGGTTATGCTCTACAATGCTTGTCAATAGAAATATTAAAAATGCTTAATCACATAATGGTTAAGAGTAGTCTGTTGCCCTTTATTTACATGTTTCAGTTACAGTATGGTATTACAACTGAAAAAATTGTTTTGAGAGGTAAGTAAATTAGTTTTAAGACGTTTTCCTGACARTTAACACTTTGATTAGTCTCAGCTGAAATTGTTTTATGTCAAAATCCGACATAGGCTAAGGACAGTAGTTGGGCAGATGYATCTTCCAATGCTGCAATTGAAAAGTAGCTTTGGTACCATAGCTCAGTACTAACGTARTTATGGCTTCAATCAAAGGCAATCAAAGCCTCATCCCAAGAGATACAGACTTATTTGGTTAAGACGAAGTGAAGTTAATATACTTACTTGACTATTTTCCTAGTACAGTCTACAAACACTYCTAATTTGAGAAAGCTGTTTTATCTATAATGTGCTGTATCACTGCCTTGCACACAAACAGGTGAATATTGCTGTAACTCTTCTAGCTGCATATTTTGTCTGTCTCAACTGAAACCTACCTTTTTTAGATTTCTTGCAGGATGCCAGGTTTGTTGTTCTACTAATTACTCAGATGTACTACTTCCTGTTCTGTTTGTTTTCTAAGCACCTTAAATACTACTTACCCTGACTGTAGGGTGCAAGCTCTTGTAATAGTGGGATTTACTAGTACAGAATGCCCATGCTAAGCTTTTGACCATCCTGTCGTAATGTAAGTGTTTCTGCCTTATAGTATAGCACATCTCTCAACTGTTCCGTCTTTTGATTTGATGTCTTTAAATGACGAAGAGAACCACTTCTACAAAAAAAAAAAAAAAAGCAATGCATAAAACTTTAGCTTAATTTCAAACAAAGCCATTCCTATTATCTGGGATTAATCAGCTGGAATTTAAGATATTTGAAGAGACATCAATAAACTAATCTTTAAGTCTGTGACAGTGTCTCATAACATTACTGCAGCTATTAAGTGAAACTAATACAGCTGCAGAGCTATGATACATGAATAGTTGAAAGAAAAAAACAAAAGCATTTCAGAAAACTAGGAAGTCCGTACTGCAGCATAGACTACCTGGAGACAGAGCATGAAAGGTGAATGCTTTGAATGTTCATGAAGCAGCTGTTCAAGAAATTGTGTTCTTGTAGTCTTAGACAAGAAATATATGCACTGTATATTTGCTATTTTATTACTATACTTCCCCCCCCCCCCCCAAGCCCTTAGGAGTTTATCCATGGAGAAAAAGCTGAGAAGCAAATTTTATACATCTGCAACTGTCTTCAGAACCTTTTGGGTAACTTCTATAGAAATTAGGGAGGTAGGGAATGCTCCTAATGTGATGACCATCTTCTGGCATTCGTACAAAGTCAGTAAAATCTCATTTCAGCATGGACCCAGGGACTGGAGGTATTCATTCCAGTAATCATCATGCTACATACTATTTTAATACAATGCATATTTTAAAGTGAATGTGCTAGAAGATAGCCACAATGCACACTATTACTCAGTTTGAAAAAGGTATGGGCTTATGAAAGGAAAAAATACATACATCTGTGTCTGAAAACTATAACTATGATAAATAACACTGATGTTGCAGTAGGTTTTGTGCCATACCTGAATAAACACTGCTGTAGGGAAGAAGTCTTTTTTGTTTGTTTTGAGGAGTTTTTTTTTNTTTTTTTTTTGTCTCTTAATTCTGAAAGTTCTCAAAGTTCTCATTCTTGTAGGATTGTTTGTTAAAGCAGTGTTCCCCAGGAGACAATTTTCACTTTCTGTAGAATGATGCTTAAAACACTTTGTGTATCAGAACAGTTGCATCATTAATCTTAATTCTTGATAGACTATCCCATGACAATATTTACCTAATCAAGTTAACAGTTGATTCCAAATTTGGTTCTGCTCGTGTTGTGAGTTTTTATTTCTTCCAGGCTTCTATGACAAAYAACAGGAAGTTTGATAAGCCCAACGGTGGCATGATTAATTGGTTTGAGAGTTTGTTAGTAGTAGGTTGCTAGTTAAGTGGTGGATATTCCCTGTATTTGTATGTCTGCACTGTTCTGTCCTTTGTTCTACTTTTCTCCAGTTTTTCCTCTTTATATTTCTAGGAGATTTTTCTGTTTCCCCATTATGGTTAGCTGCACCTAACTAGGGCTTATGCTGCTTCATACACTTTGTTCTTGTAGTAGCAGGCATGGCTATGTAGTCACATGTATGCAAACCAGGAACAGTAATAATCTACTTTTCCCAGAGTTTTTAAGTACAAAAGGCAGCTTGCACATGTCTCTTCAAATGTATTAAATACTCTGTTCTTCCTTAAAATGTTTGTCCCATGATGTTTGAGTATGGACATGTCTATACAAGAAGAGGCTGAGAGAGCTGGGTTTGTTYGGCACAGAAGGGCTCACAGGAGATCTTTTCAGTGTCTACAACTACCTAATGGGAGGGTGTAGAGAAAACAGATCCAGACTATTCTCAGAGGCACACAGTGGAAGGATGAGAGGCAATAGAAAAGCTGAAAAAAGAATTTCTAGTTTGATTTAAAGGAAATATTATATATATAACAATGCGTATATACTGTGAAGGTGATCAAATACTGRAATAAGGGCTCAGAGAAGTTGCAGAGTGTGCATTCTTGCAGATGTTCAAACCTCAGGTGGAGGCCCTGAACAACCAGATCTAAGTTGGCCCTGCATCTTTTAAGCAGTTCTGCACTTCAGTGCAGAAGTGTCAAAAGTTATTTTTCCCTTATTAAAGGGTGTTATCATGTATATACAAAGTTTCTGTGTAGCAAGGAAGTTCACATCCAGTTCTTAATGATTTGCTCAAAAGAATAAAAATCAGGGCTTTAAAGAGCAACTCCAGAATGAGTGTGTTTAAGCTTTCTTTGAAGAGCAAATCCCAGGGGAAAGTAAGATTTGAATTGTAAGATTTGGATTCACATGGAGCTGAGAACCTTTAGGGTCCTGGCAGAGTTCATGCATTACCAGAAAGGATTGCAGGGAAGGCTGGAAACTGCTTTGCGTAACTGGTCTGCTTTGTYGTGAAGTCCCTGTATGTTTGGCATGAGAAGATCTTAGAAAATGCAGCAGATYTGAAATCTTCCATTCATGCTAGTGAAGGCAACACAAGGCAGACTGTAAGGCTGATCTTTTTGTGCTCTCAAGAGCTTTTCCATTCCCAGCAAGAAATCTTGTCATGAGAGAGGAGAAACAACGCTTTTCACAATATGAACAAAAAATGTATTTCAAGTTTTTCTTGTGCTGTTCTACTCATCCTATTGCAGCTACTTCTGGGTTTTTACTTTGTTTAAAAAAAAAAAAAGTGATTGCAGGGGAAGCTAGAAACTCTACAAAGCTCTTACAMATGAGTCCCCACCAGTAGATTTACCCTGGTCTTCACACAGATTTGCACTTTGTTCATATTTATAACRTAACCTATCACATCAGCAGGATTTGAAGTTTGCTTTGTAGCAGGTGAGGCAWCAGAATTTCTCTGGCAAGCAAAACAGATGCAGTGTGCGTTCAAAATACTAGGAAGGAGTGAGATGATTTTACAATACTGAGGAAGGTTCTCCTTTCCTAACAAACAGCATTTTCTAACTCTTTTCTACCAAAGAGTTCGTTAGCATTTTTTTTCCTGCTGCCCATGGTTTGGGCATATTTTTGTGTTTATAGACGTATTTTGCATTAGAATTAGTAAATTCTAGAAGGTAACTACAGTTTAGATAAAGTGAAAGAGGAACTGTTGTAAATATAACTATTTGCAACTCAGAATTTAGATAATTATGTTCTAGTACCAGGTGTTCTAGAAAAACAGATTCCAACAATTTTAAAGTGGTAGTTTTATAGAGGCACTTGACATGTTATTGTATCAGGACAAGAAAGGACCAGTGAGCTGCTTACCTTCATTCTTAGTATTTCATTTTAAACAGAAATTTATGATGAAGCTGTAATCTTTAGTTTGGGTAGAAATAAGTCCCCTTCTGTTGGTCTTGCAGAGTCTTTTATTGTGGGTGAAAATTCAATTGCAT
The DNA here is from genome assembly GCF_003343005.1 of Rhea americana. Taxonomy (NCBI): domain Eukaryota; kingdom Metazoa; phylum Chordata; class Aves; order Rheiformes; family Rheidae; genus Rhea; species Rhea americana. Next base: position 1,060,550 of record NW_028186375.1, on the reverse strand, counting down.
AGATGTGTTTTTTCCAAATCTGCTAACTACACTTATCAAGTTTTTTGTAGCTAAGTGACACAAAGGGTTTGCGTGGAGACCTTTGTCTACTTTCTTTCAAAAATACAGTTGTTATAGCTRTGGGAGGGCCCAAACACATTGAAAGCTGTATTTACTTAAGACAACTCACGTTTGATGCCCTGAGCATTTGTAGACTCCTGATGAAATACACTGTGTTAACAAATCTTTTGCCCACTTAGGACTTTTCAATAGTTTTGACTTTGTACTGTAACCACTTAATATTTCTCAGTGGCAGAAAGCCCAGAATTCAGACTATCCTGTCCCCCAGGCACCATTTCTCTCTCCCTCTTTTTTTTTTTTCCTCCTTATTGCAGCTGAAGAGGGATGTTGGAGAAGAACAACTTGACACAGCAGGGAGCTGACTACTCCTTTTCCGGTAGATGGCACTAATACATACATTGTGTATATTCACACGCTCATGTACACACGCACACTCCCCTGATCAGCTGATGATGGAAAATCTGTCCAGAGTTCAAAGGATTGTCCTAACAAGCCTAGAGCTTCACAGTTATCATGAGACTGCACATATCAACCATGCAAAGGGATTTTTTGCAACCAGTACAGAGAATTAATATTTTTGAGATAAAAATGAGCTTTCATTTGCTGTCAGCCATAAAAGAGCTAGAACATATCTGAGTGGGTAATTCCAAACTAGCAGCTCAGCTCAGTTTAACTAAGCTAACTATGGGCTGAATTTTACATCTTTAGTGTTGGTATGTTCAACAGTAGCACATACGTGCACACAGAAAGGCAAAATACTGGAGCTAAGTCAAAGACTGAGAAAATATATTGCAAAATTACAGTTTGCTAAACCTTTGGCTCCATTCTTTAAGCCAAATCATCATGTGGGATTTGCAAAATGGTGGAATTCTGCTTTCAAAAGTATCAGATCCAGTATAGCCATCTGTTATGAAATCTTCCCTGGTTATATTTATACGCAATTTTGCTTTCTCATTCACAAGTATTTTTGAGAAAACATTGGAGACTTGAGGTTTTTTTTTTAAATGCGACACGAACATGCGACCTTCATAAAGAAACACTGCCAGGATTGATATCRTTACTTTATAAGCCAGTGGGAATAACATCCTTTCAAAGTTTGACAGAGAAAAGTGTTAGGAAGCCACCAATAAACCATTGTAAGGGCATATTTCAGGAGCAATTAAGCCTATGGTTAAAGCCCACTGAGGGAAACTTAATAGTCTGGCTGAAAACTAGTTTTTATAGGAAACCAAACAACAGCAACAGCAGTGAGCAATTTTCAGTCAGATCAGCAAATTGCTTTGATTTACTAAGTGCTGGTGTTGGTGAAGGCAGGGACAGCTAGCCCAAGGGACCAAGAAGGGACAGGACTGCAGCTTTTGGCAGCATTGCAGACACGTTGGCTCAAGCTGYTCAGGAAACTCATCACAAGAAGTTCATTTGTACTGAAGCCAGGCTACAGAAATTTAGCTGCTACAAGCAGGCACAACCATTATGACACAAAAATGATTTTAGTAGCAAGTCCAACAAGATTCCTCGTGTGAATGCCTGTTTCTGCTTCAGGGAGGTGGGAATACAAAAAGTTTTCAAAGTTTTGCCCCTAAATTTATTTGCACCTGCATACTTTCAAGAGCAGAAGAAAGAAAACATTTTGGCCTTCTACTTGAAGGAAATAGTAATAAGTATTTCAAGCTAAATCTCTTCTGCATGTGGCACTGAGAACAGACACTCTTCTTAATACGTGATTTAATATGTGAAGATACCTGCCTGAGGAAAGCTCAGTGTGAGCCATGTACGCCAGAGGGCTTGAACACAAGCCCAAGTGTAAGCTTGCTATTTAGAAGGATTTTAAACAGAGGATGTGCTATTCCTCCAGCACCATGAACGTGTGCACGTGGTGCTAATTGACACTTGCTGCGAAACAGGCCTCCAGTCCTAGAGAACAAAACGCTTTCGGAAGGCAGCTTCTACCTAGAGTTGTTCCCTGAAGCTAAACTCAGGGGGRGGAAAGTTTGATCCCAACCTAGGAATAAGTTCCTGCTGAGAATGGCACCATACACATACACCTAGTGACTTTCCAACACGTAACAGCACGAGCAAGACAGCGGAAATGACGGAGTAATGCTATTCTTCCGGTGGCAGCAGCAAAGTTAACGTGCAACAGCTAGTCAGTCAGAGGATCGTGCACTCTTCTGAGATGATGGACAAACTTCAGTTGTTTGGGACTTGAGACAAAGTGGTCCAAAAAGGCAAAAAGCCCAGTAAGTTAGGAAAGACTGAGGTTTATTTCTCAATGAAGGTGGCATATGAGAGAATTAACCCTTAAAGAATTTTTTTTTCCTAGTTAAAAAAAAAAAGCCCAAATGGCAAAGCTAACATTTCTCGCTGATATTAAAGGAGAGGATCACGTGAAGTAAACTTGAACCACGGCTAGGCATGGCAGTGCCGTGCACGTGTCCCACCGGGGCATGGTTAACTGCCCCTATCCCCAGCCAGAGCAAGGACGGAGAAGGGCAGCACACCTCAGCCGAGTGAAACTGCGCAGGCCCGTTAGTGCTAAAAAACAGGGAAACATCTCAGTAGGAAGTAAAAGGCGGCAGTCTTTAAAGTTTCTACTCCATAAGTAAGACAAGYGGCCAGTGATCAAAAGGCCTGGAAAAGAAATGTTGAGCATCAACGTAGCAGCACGGTGTTTGCCCAGGACGTTCGTCCTCGATCCTGTTGTTTGTTTGCTTGTTTCAAACACCGGACTCGGGCTGATCGCAGCAGTTGCAGYGCGCGCAGTGTTTTGTTCGACAAGGTGCACCCCAGGGCGCCCTTCAGCTAAGGAGCTCATAACGTCACACGCTTCCAGCATGGATTTGTTACCAGTTAAAAGCAGGAGGGGGGGGGGGAAAAGGACATCTTTTTACTCACCTAGCGCCCTGCTCGTGCTGCTGCCGGTGGGCAACACCGGCCTGTGGGGAGGCCTGCGCCCCTTGCCCAGGCCCTGGCCGCCATCTTAGTGCCACCATCTTAGCGCCGCAGCAGCCATCTTACAGCTCTGCCCTCGTGCCCTCGCTTCAACGGCTTTTCCCTCCGGATTTACCTGCCCAAATGCACAGCGAGCGGCCTGGGGCAGTCCTGCTGCAGGGGCACCAGACTTTGGGGGTAAATATTTGTATCCCAAGAGGGTGTTTCGTGTAGCTGTGCCGCCTTGCGCCGCCTCTCTGGTCAGAGCTCGCTCCTCCTGCGCAGTGCGGCACTGGGCCTACCTGCGCAATAAGGCTTTCGTAGCCTTTTTTTTTTTTTTTTTGAGCCTCCAGATGGAGCTAGTAGAGAGGGATTTACACAAGGACTAGGAGGATTTTTTCCCCTCAGGTATCCCTACCTGAGAGCCTGGAGGAATCAAACACTTGGTAAAAGAAATAAAAGTGAAATATCGCCCCGCACGTCGCGGTGTGCGCCTAAGCTGCACAATATTCGGCAGTTTTTGGCAACAGACTTCAGACAGGCTTCACATTAGACTGCTGATGACCACCTGCCGGCGACTCTCTCTTCCACTCCCAGAGAGGGCTCATACTTGAGGACAAGTTATAAATCCGAGAAATAAGTTCTGTTCCTGGCTCTGCCAGAGGCATCCTGTCCAACAGCCACCGAGGACCATGTCTTTGCCCCTCAGCTTCTTTTTCCAAACCATGGTGATAAGACGGAGCGTGTAAGAGTTAGTTGATATTTGCAAGACAAGGTCAAATCTCCAGCTACAGGATGTTATTAAGAGCATATCAGCATTTCCTGCCAAACACTTCAGAAAAGACGAGGCAGCTCTGTGCCAGGTAACACTGGCCTGAAAGCCAAGCAGCAGAAGAAAAGTTGACTCACTTCTTCAGCAAAGAAGCAATAATTCTCATGTATTTTACAATAGGGCCCTCAGGGAAAGAAATACAGAGCAGGTAAATACAGATGAGGGCGGCTGTACTACCTTTGCAGTCTTTTAAGGCAAAAATTAAAGACTAGCAATGCTTCATGCTGTGAAACCCAGTGCTCCATGATAATGTCTCTTTAGGACAGTCTGGCRGGGTGTGCTGGCACCAGCACTGAGGCCTGCAGAGCAGAGCACACTGCTCCACATTAAATGGCTGCCCACATGACTAAATGACTACAATGAGTTAAAAAACAAGGAGCCATTCCCTCTGAGCACTGCCTTCCTATGGGAGGATGAGGGAACTGATCCACAGGAAGAGCTCACCTCAAAAACAGCAAGAGCTGCCACTTGCAGGTCTTGGTCCTGTTGACACTGCTGAATTTAAATACCCAGAGCATCAAGGGAGCCCACCTCAGCATTAGCAACCATTCCTATTTTTATGCTGAGAAGCCACATGAAGTAGGGATGGCTTTTCCTGGAATGAGCTGAGCTATCCATCCGTACATTGCACGACTAAAGAAATAATTAACACAGGCTGCATGCAAGCCGTATCTGTCCTATCTAGCTCTATCACTGCAAARCTGAACATAGGATACATAAAGTTTCTCTTTAGTGTTAAGTTTGACAACAGCGAAATCTAAGTTYCCATTTAAACTGAGCTGCTACAAAGCAAATCACTCAGCTGACTTCTGTTGCCCATAACTTATCCCCTACCTGCCCCCCTTCAGCAAGGTTTTTGCCTATCCTGCACTGCGGACTGGTGCTAGTAAGACTCACCTGCTCCAGCTGGTGGGGCAAAGCACATGCTGCAACATGCCTCTCCATCTGAGAATTTTGAGGTTTACAAATAAGTGGCTTACAGTTTTCTTAGGAGGATTCCCATCACATATACATTCTATATTTTTTTCCGTCAAATCCTGTATCTGATGTCCCTCTGGAATGCATCCATACATCATGTTAAAAAAATACATACCCATGTGACTGCTTAAAAAAAAAAAAAGATTAGAATCTCATTCAGCAATATTACCACAAGTTTCCTGAAGTGTAAATATCTCTGTAGCAAATATTTCTGAATTTGTACATGAAACTTGTGTTGGTTTTATAATTTTCAGCTTCCTATCACAAACATACAACARGGCTTTGTCACATTGCTTGTCAGTGGCCGCTTGTTCACTAGGATGCATAATAAGTAATAACAGCACATTTGTTTCTGTTTCTTCATCTGTATCTAGCATAGCARAAGCTGACATCTTTCTAGTACTCCTAGTTTTGCAATGCACCATGAAAAGCATTTTGTACTCTTTCCTTCTATATAATGGAACTAACATTTACCTCTGCTGTGTTTCTGTCAGCAACACACGACAAAAGTGTGCAGCTTACAAAGTGCCACCTCTTCTTCCATAATCCCATCCTTCTTCCACGTGCCATAGTGCCATCCAAGTGCCATCCTTCTTCCATGTTTTCCCCCTCTCTCCCATGGTAGAGTCAAAGGAAAGGAACTTACTTCATTGTCTCCCAAACATGTCTTTCACTGGAGTCAAAACAGCTGACTGTGAGGGGAACAACCCTTAAAAGTCTCTGAGGTTTTGATAGCTAATCTGTGTAATGGAAGAAAATGGATCACACTGTAGTGCCTCTGGGGACAAGCATTATACTGGGCAGAGAAGGTTAGGATTAAATGGACATGTAAGGCACACTGAGGCAAGAATATGAAATGAGAAACAACAAGGCTGGAAGGTATTTGGAGGTATTTCACAGCTCCTGCCCTTGCTCTTCCAACCCTCCCTGCTCAGAGCAGAAGAGGTCTTCCTCTCAGAGAGGTCCTCAGAGCAGTTGAGGTTCTCAGCAAAAGCCCTACCCTCACTAGTCCCACTTGACAGAGCAGAGCACTACCTGAGACAGGGAGAAGTGGCTAATAAAATATTAAAAAACAAAATACTCTTCCTAGCCTGTTTAATGGGTTTGTTTTAAAGCCTGAGATGAGCCAGATCTCAGCGTAAGGTAATGTTCAATGACTGCACTTTGCAGTTGTCGGGTCTCTGAASTCACAGTGGCATGACAAGCAGCTCTGGCAGATTGGTGGATTAAGCTGTGTGAGTTCAAGGTCTTGTTCCCCCTCTTTTTGTCTGTTTTCTGCTTATACTGGAGCTTCCCACTCCTATTGCAGTGATGGCAGAATGGGACCATCACCACACCCCAGCCACCTTAGCTTGCAACTGCATACTTTTTGCCTACCTGGCCAGTTTAGGCAAGTTTACACTAAAATCTACACTGTGAACTGCAGTGACCAAATCATAAATGGATCTGGTAACGTTTGGAGGTGCAGGGCGGATAGATAGGYAAATCACTGCCTGTAAAGCTGCCTAAGCTTATTTGCCAGAGCTATAAGAATTTTGGGCGAACAATCATTGTTGAATCATGATCTACTCATTTCTTCCTCCCATTCCTGCTCCTAGGACTGTCTACCAGCAGCACTGCTCAGACTGTCCAGGAAAAAATGAGATGCATGAGAATATGAACAGACATGTATATATGTGTGTGTRTGTATCTGTGTATCAGTTGGCTTTCAGGAGCACCSAAACATGATTGTCATTGTGAGTGTTGTTATGGACCTGGTTTGTGGTTGTCTGAATGAACGTTTCCACTGCAACTGCAGAATGCAACATTTCCTCTCTTTTCTAATCTACATCATTTGTTGTAAGTGAGAAGCAGCTATTTATCTGCAAAAGCCTTTGTAAGTGGTAGAAGTGCACGTATTTTGCTAGCGTTGAACTTCTCTGCTCAGGAAAACAGAAAATCTTGCTCAGTGTGTCATTTGCTAATGTTTCCTTTATCTTGCACTCTGGAAAGCGGATGTTTTCCTGGAGTGCTGACTATTATTGTTTTTGCTCTGAGGAGTTGGCTTTCTGCTAAGCTTTCTTCTGCGCAGAAGAAATCCCCTTTGAGTTGCGGTATCTGGGGAAAGCAGCACATGAGGACGGCTTTTTTAAGACTTCTACCTCATCAGCCTCCCAGCTCTTAGCTCTCAGATTCCCCAGCTCTAGCTCTTAGACCTTTATTTTCTTTAATAGCACTGTGTCATGTATCTGTTTGTCTTTCAGTCATCTCACACTCACACACATGCTCCGTGCTCTGTTTTCATATTGCTTACCACATGTGCAGTTCTGGCACACAAGTTTTCTACATTATACTCCAGCTGAGCTTCTTGAGTCAACAAAGACCAAGTTTTTCCAATCAGATCCTCACTGGTGTCTTAGGATTTGCTTGTAAAGGTAGTGTCACTCCCTGCTCCCTGCTTTTGGCCATGTGTTGTCTTGAAGGCTTTGCCACTTGAATGAGTTGCCTCTTTGGCCATCTTGCCTAGATTCTGCACTTTCCACATTTCCTCCCCTTCTTCTGGATACCCAGACAACGCAGGAGCACCAGCAGGCACAGGTAGACTACATGTAGTGAGGTGAGGTCAGCAGAGCAGTCCACAACTTCTCTGCTCTTCAGTCTTCAATCTCACTCMTTTTCCTTGTGAGCAGTAGATCAGAAGAATTCATATTCTCTACTCATTTCTTGGAGGTTTTCTGCCTTGCTGGCTGGGGCCTACCAGAGTAACTAGCAGGCAGAAAGAACCTTTCTGAAAGAACTTATTCGCCTGCATTTTAGAAATTCAGAAACTTTGCRGTTATTGCTGAGGCATGTATGCAGCTTTGGGCTGCTTGTGACAATTTAGCAGGGCTACAAGATGCCCTAAAGGATTACTGGGTGCATGAGCTCTAGGAGAAAGAGCTAACTCTTTCACAGTTTTGTGGTCTCCTGCTGCATATCTGCATGTGTTAGTACATGTGTCCATGCATGCGAATATCGTCAGAGCACAGTTTACACTTATATTTTTAGAACTCACTTTGCAACAACAGTCAAATGGGCCTGATTTGCACAGAAGCCACGTGATATGCAGTTTGAGGTTTGTGTATTAATACTTCACAAAGAGAAAGTTTGAGTGCTGATCAACACAGCGRCAGTGAAACAAATGCACGGCTTGTTTGCTTTAGGCTTAGGTGGTGGGCCAGAATAAGGGATGAGTGTTCCTGCTTGGGATAATGGAGTGATCACAGCAAGGACCACYAGTGATGCTTTTCATGTCTAAAACAGGTAACTGCTGATGTGTGAAGGGACTACTCCAGCCCATACGATCAGAAGATTAGTTTAGATGATCATGATGGTCCCTTAGGGCACTGGATGATCACAAGATTGCACTCCTAGTTGTTTCATATTAAGACCCGTTTAACATCTGGGACCTACCTTGGACCTGCCTGTTCTGTGAAGCTGGTAAGGAGCCTCACACTGCATCTAACTTGTTCATGTGATGTTATACCCATGAGAAACATTCCTGTGAAGGCTTTGCAATCCCAGGAGTTCTGTGCAGCCAGCAGAGATATTGCATAAAAAAAAAAAAAAAAACACATGGTCCCAAATGATTAGTATCTCTCATGCTAAAGAAGGCAATGAGAAGGGATCAGACAGATGGGCTTTCCACTAGGATGCCAGTATGACAAACTCACCAGAAATGAATAGTATGTCTCCTATGTCGAGTATTAAAAATAAACAGTTTTTCTTTTCTACAGGTTATCCCAACCTTTTTTTTAATAATATGCAGCATGACAACAGTGTGCTTTTTACAGATCTTCATCGCAATTCTACCATGTTCCTGCCCACAGCCAGCCAACAAGAAGTATGTGTGCCGTTACTATTGGATATTTTACAGAGGCRGAACATTATTGCAGAATGTAGGTCCTGTTACTGCTGTCTTCTGAGGAAAATGTGAGTCTTTGAAGTCCTGTTAGAAGCAGGACCTTTCTATATTAGAAGCCAGCCTTTATCGCAAACACATGGCAGGCACAACTCCAGGAGCGGAAAAAATGTCTGTATCCACACACAAATACACATACTCATTGTTGGTGCTAGAGGTGTTGCCTCTTATAAACCCTGGAAGAAATGGAATATGTTTTGCAGGAAGAAAATTCAGGTTTGTTCTTTCAGAAAGATAAAATCAGTAGTTTTATCAAAATAGCATTTGCAGTGTGCTGTAGCTTAAAGGTGGGCATGAGTTTTAAATGTCTATAACAAGGAGGAAATAAAAAGGAAAATAACAACACCTTCGGCATCTACTRAGCAGATGTTGGAATAATTAGCTATATTCTGAGGTCTCCATCAGTGAAACTAGACCATGTCCTGATCTAGTTTTGATTCTCTCTGGCCTAATTGCTGTTTCCTCAGATAGGTTTGTTTTAAAATCTCAGAAATGTTTCAAAATCTCAGAATTTGAAAATAATGGATCAATGGTCCTTTTACCCAGTGCCAGCTCTGTCTGCCATATGATTGTAGCAACACTCAGGTTGGTAGGGACCTCAGGAGGTCCCTATTTCAACTCCCTGCCCAGAGCAAGGTYGACTGCAAGATCAAACCAGGCTGTTCAGAGTTACTCAAGATCCAGCTGGGTCTTGAAACCAAGAATGGAGATTTAAGTTCTTACTTAGCCTCAGAGTGAATTCTTTTTTCCTAATACCTAGTCAGAACCTCCCCTGTTTCAATTCGTGTCTGTTGTCTCTTCTTCTCCCACTATGTACCACTGTGAAGAGCCTGGCTCCTTTTCCCTGATAATCTTCTTGTAGGTGTTGGAGAACTGCTTTTAGGTTCACCTAARGCCTTGTCTTCTCCTGACTGAACAAACCTCAGTCCCTCCTCATCCGTCATCTTGATAGTCTCCCCAAACTCTCTTCAGTTCATTAATATTTCTCTTGTACCGGGACCTCAAAACTGGATGCAGTATCCAGATGTCATCTAACAAGTGCTGAGTAAAGGGAAACAACCACTTCCCTCAATCTACAGGCTGTCTGTTTCACCTAAAAGTGAAAAATGCTCAGGGAGACCCAAGTCTTTCATGCAGCAGTCTGGGTTTTATCTGAAAGGAGCTTTAGCTCCTAAAAAATCTTTAGGATAAAGGTGGATACTTGATAGAAATTATAGYTTAGACTTGTTGCCTTCATCTCCCAGCTCCAAATTTGACTTTGTATTTGACCTCCTAGCTGGTGCATAGGCAGTTAAGGTATTTTGCACAGATCACAGTGCCAGTGAAGAGACACTGTATTCTGGAAGCCWGCCAACAGCATCCAAACCAAAGTTGTCACTCAGACCAGGAGATGTCCCCACAGGGCAGCTGCACAGGGCTCAAGGAGGACAAATGGGGAAGCTGCAGGAGAAGACTTAGCCCTGCAGAGGTGGACATGCAGCTCTGCCTCTTGATAGTTCATATATTTTTTAAAGAGGTGACCTTTTATTTTGGCTTATGGTAGAAAAAGTGCTCCCCTTTCATTCTGAGAGAAAAAGAGCGAATCTTTTCCAATCTTCTTTGGATTCACAATTGAGGTATCCCTTGGTGCAACAAAAATAGAGRGAGAGAAGTACCATTTACCTCTTCCTCCCTGATTCTCAGTGTCCTGGCTGCCAGGTGGAGGCAGAGAYATGATCTAGAGAAGTGAAGTTCCTGTCTGGCAAAATAGAAACTTCACAAAAAAGTATTCTTTCCGATGCAGAAATTTTCCATTACAGTTTTTGTTTTTTTTGATCCAAAGAACACAAGGGTGGCATAAGGCTATTTAACTCCTCATGGAGATAACAGCATGTGGGATGTGAGGGTTCATTTCCTGCTCCTCTATGATTGTATCTACAAGGCGAGATTAGGAGCAGTTGCCTCTATCTCCCAAATTTTACAGGAGTCTGGGTATTCTCCTGAGCAGTTCAAATCCTCTCAGGCAGAGATGAAAACCAAAGCAGTATCTTTTGGTTGAGTTCTGAGCAAGCTGTCTGAGCAACTGAAAGCAAAACCTGCTATATGAACCGGCCCTTCCTTTCTTTTCCTTTTCATCAAAGTCCTGAAACAAAATGCTTCATTTTGGTTCACAGAGAAACCTTTGATGTTAGATGAAAACCTAAGGAATCTCTTTCTTTCTTTCTTTTTTTCTTTTTTTCTTTTCTTTTTCTTTTTTTTTTTTTTTTTTTTTTTTTTTTTGCAGGGCATAAATAAGCAACTAAGAATTTCTACATTTACATTTCTACAGTTCTACATTTCACTAAGCAGGGCATAAATAAGCAACTAAGAATTTCTACATTTACATTTCTACAGTTCTACATTTCACTATCAGGCCTCCCTCCAGGGGAATTATTATTGGTATAATTTAATGAAATTTTTATTCCAAAAGAATAACATAGGGTTTGACTCCTGTTAGTGCTCTTCCCCGCTGGCAATTTTCCCTTCCTGACTGGAGAAGTCTACAGAAGGAAAACTGAACAAGACCTGACTGAAAAACAGTCTATCAACTATCTCCCCTAGCATCTCTCCAAACCTAGAGGCTAAGTGCTTTATAACATGGCTCAGAATAATCTATAGTGAGTAAAGATATACTTTGGCCAGGTGATGAATTGCTGGTCTCTTATCTTGGCCTTTGGCAAAGAAATACTAGATAATGTGTTCAGTGAATGCACAGAGCTGGGTGGTGCATGCAGGGTAATTGCATATGTGCCATAGGGAAGACAGAGGTACCCTATAGCTGAAGGATTACTACASTTCCTTTTCCAGATCCTCAGCAGTCTTTTTACAAGCCACAGATCAGACTGCCATGGCTTTAGGAACTGACACTTGTCCATCTTGAAGAACACACATCAATTTGCAGACACRTTCCTCAAGACAGCGAGCTGCTGCACAGGTATCTGACTTCCAGTAGTGCCTGGCACAGCAACAGTTTTGGAAAACTGCTTGACTTCTATAGAAGAAAATGCTAGAAATATTGCCACAGTCTACATATGTTTATGAAAAACACCAAATTTAAGACCGGGAAGCACTTCAGAGTGAAAGATTTGTCACATTCCTGATCCTTATTGCAAATCTTACAGTCGTTTCATTTTATGAGGCATCTGATTTCTGGTATGTCCACAAAGCGGGTGAATAGGTCCACCTCTTGTCAGGTGTAAAATCTCTCTCAGCAATGGGAGTGATACCTGAGCAAATAAATTGGCATCTGACTCAGAATACTTTTACGTGTTGTTTCTCAGCCCATGACRTGAGAGCATTGCTGGTCTGCAAAGACATGAGAGGACAGTCAGGGAAATGACTGCAAAAAAAAACCATCCACGTACATATATCCTCATGCACACAATTAAACAAATAGACTCAAGGAAATAGAAAATATATGATAAATGATTACTCAGACTTTAGCTTGTCTTTTTTTTGTTTTATTGAGCTAGAAATGAAAACATTGTGGTAGCATTGCACAAAGTGTATCCTGGATATTTTTCAAGAAGGTTGAACTGGACAAGTTCAAGAAACACAGAAAAAGGTCAAGTGACCTTAAACTGAAATTCAGCACCACAGAGGTGCAACGTGATCAAAGCTGCCTTGCGATTTCACAACAAATTTTGCTGTTGATTTTGACTGGTGTTTGATCATGGACTCAATAAAAGCTGGCCCAGACATAAAATCAATGCTGTTTCTCACCCTTACTTTTGGTCCGTTATCGATAGTAAAACGTATTTTTCATGGTGATAGAGTTTCATCTTTCCCTGGTTAATCTGTGAGCTTAATCTTAAGATATCTTCCACCTGTCCCGTATGTAAGCATTATTGTGCTTGTTACTGAGGAATCTAGTCCATCCAGACAACTTATTCACTAATAGAGCTTCAGCTCTGCAGAGAAGGACCTGGGAGTCCTGGTGGGCAACAAGTTAACCATGAGACAGCAATGTGCCCCTGTAACCAAGAAGGCCAGTGGTGTCCTGGGGCACATTAGTAGGAGTGTTGTCAGCAAGTCAAGGGAGATGATCCTCTTCCTCTACTCAGCCCTGGTGGGGCCACATCTGGAATACAGTATCCAGTTCTGGGCTTCCGTGTACAAGAGAGACATGGAGCCACTGGAGAGAGTCCAGCATAGGGCTACAAAGATGATTAGAGGACTGGAGCATCTGCCCTCTGAGGAACGGCTGCGAGAGCTGGGTTTGTTTAGCCTGGAGAAGAGAAGACTGAGGGGGGATCTTATCAATGACTACAAATATCTAAGGGAGGGTGTCAAGAAGATGGGGCCAGACTCTTCGGTGGTGCCCAGTAACAGGGCAATGGGCACAAACTAAAACACAGGAAGTTCTGCCTGAATATAAGGAAAACCTTCTTTACTCTGAGAGTGACACAGCACTGGAACAGGTTGCCCAGARAGGTTGTGGAGTCTCCTCTGGAGATATTCAAAACATGTCTGGATGCAATTTTGTTCAGTGTGCTTTAGGTAACTCTGATTGAGCAGGTGAGTTGGACTAGATGATCCCCAGAGGTCCCTTCCAACCTCAACTATTCTGTGATTCTGTAGTGAGATTCCTCATTCTTATTTTTAGAATCCTTCTCCTTCTTTTCCATTGTCTATCAGCATCTTCTGTTTATTCAGATAAAAGACATACTGATTTTTTTCAGTTTTATAATGGTTTGAAAATAGTCTTTTTTTATCTTAATAACAAAGATATTTTCTAACTTCTTATTTCAATACAAGGTGGGTTTTTGACTCTAGCACCAATTAACTTACGATTTAAGAAGTGGAGAAAACTGGTCAAGAAAAATTGAAAGGGCAGTGATTAATAGTGCAAATTTCAGGAAATGGAAGACAGGAAAAAAAAGAAAAAGAGAGAGAAAATGAGGCAGAGGATCAAGTACCCTAAAACTCACAAAAAGAGTATCTGAACACCAAAAATGGAAGACACAAAAAGAAGGCACAAAGACACTAGCTATCATAGAAAGACGTACTATCAGCTATCATAGAAGGACAGCGTGGCTGGGAAAGTGAGGACGTTACTTCAGCTTGGAAGAAGGTGATTAAGTGGAAATAAGAGGAGCAGAGAGAGATTCAGGTTGGATGAGAACTGCAAAAGCTCCAGAGCATGGGAGAAGGGGGGTACAAACCATGAAGACTATGTTAGGACAAGGAATGTGAGGACATCAGGAGAAGCTGGCATGTAGAAATCCTGAGGGAGGGGAACTGGGTGGAAAAAGAGATTAGTGCTGTGGTAAGGAGAGAGCGAGGGAGGCTGGGAGACAGCATAGGAGGTCCTGGTGGGAAGCAGAAGTAGGGCAGGGAGGAGGTCACCATTTGGAGGTACAGGGTGGCTGTTATCCTATTAGCAGATCCCCTGCTCCAGCAGGTGTGAGATTAGAGGCAGCACCGTCATACCTGACGTGTGAAGGAAGCTGGCAAAAGACCAAGTTCCAGCAAATGCTGTGACAAGGCAGCTGTGAGACACATGGCATGGAAAGTGTCTTTGCAGTGAGGTGCCTCCACTGTGTTTATTTTGGCATTAGCAGGCAAATGAGCGTGACTGGAAAAAAGCCAAATATGGATGGCAGCTGGTGATGGCTGAAGTGGGATGGGTTTTGTTCACCCCATTAGAGTCACAGCTCTGAGGCAGAGACAGAGAACAAATGTTGTTCTGGCAACTCTGCTTTTCACTGCTACAAAGAAGTCAGGGCAAAATACAGCAGATAAAGTTGCAGGAAAAACTTAGGATGAAATCCTGCAGATCAAAAAAGAAAAAAAAAAAGAAAGAAAAAGAAAAAGAAAAATCGAGATCAAGGCACTGATAACAAGAAAGGAGTAGCAAATATGCTTGAAAAATGGTCCAGAGTGTAGGACTGGGACAGAGCTTGAAAAATATTGCAAAATTCCCATGAAAGATGATGTTCCTCACATCATCACTGAGCCAACTCTTTAGGTTAAGGCAAGAGCACCTGGAGTCTGCAGGCCCTTTCCATACTTGGAAGGCTCTTGTCTCTGTCTCCGCCTGGACCTTTCCATGGAGTGATCCATCTCTGGACCTATCAGGGACCCAGGACAGTCAGTGCAAATCAGGATGAAGGTCTGAAGGGAAAGAGGACCAAAAGACACATTTCCCCATTGTTTCTTCCCTCCCTAAGAAGCAGTGTGAGGAAGCTTGAATCCTTCACCTGTTTCATTCTGATCAAAAGAGATAAATATCTCAGAGGATACTCACAGGAGTTAATTGACATTAGAATTAAAATGGAAATAGTCTCAGCTAGATTACTGCCCCTGCCTAAGGCAAAAGGCTTTAGAAGTATGTGCTCTCTTTGAGCAACTAAATTTACACTTCTCTTGGGTAAAACACATAGGCGTTACAGCCAGGCACGTTCTCCCACTCAACCATGGTGATGTTGGCATTTTTTCCACAGTTGACAGTGCATAGCTAATGGGCCAAGTTCACCACGGTGCGCAGCAGCACTGCAAGCAAGCAGCAGTCAGCAGAGCTCTCCAAGGAGTGGATTGATGGTGTTTTGTCTCCCTAGAGCAGCAACCCCTGCAGTTTGGGTGTGTTTTTAAGTTCAAGAGAACCCACCCCCAGAGCAAAAAGAGGCAAGAGTCCAAGCTGGAGAAAATAGGAACAGGCTCTCCCTGCTATTCCTGCATGGTTTTCTACAGGCACTTTTTAAAGATAGCTTGTGGCCTTGGACATCCAAGTAAGGCAGGGCCATCAGGACATGCCTTACCTTCTCTTCTGACTCATTTTCTGCTGCACACTCGGGTATGCAAAATGAAAGGTTGCAGGATTTTCAGGCAACCTTCATTTAAACAACTTTATCTGAGACTGCGAGCTGACCTCCCAGATGTCTGGAAAGCAGGCTGTTCCCAGGGTACCACATTTCCCAAAAATGTATGCTCGTTATATCAAGTGGATGTAGTACTTTGGTGCTTAAAGACTTTTCTTCCATTTATGCTACTTGACTGAATCAATATTATAAAGATAAATTGTTTGGCCAAACTACTGTTTCCCTTTCAGGGTGAATACATTTGTGTTTGTACGTGAATGCAATTTTTCCAGAGCTGTATTACATTTATATGAGGGAGAGCAAAGCAATCCTTTATCCACAGCATGTATACCCCAATCTAACTGGACTCCATCAAACTGGAGAAGAGAGGATGAGCCTGGGAGGTGAATTTCTCAATCTCATTCTATTTATTCTTTCAGAATTACTATTTTAACATCCTCCCTGTGTAGCTGTATAATCCTCACTGAAGTTGAGCTGTTGAGACAGGTACCAATTTTCAATAGAACAGACAACCATGAAGAAGATAAAAAGGCATTAGCTGCGATTGAATCCAATGTCTATTTGGCACTGCACATTGTGAGTGCAGCCCTCCCTTTAAAAACGTTTCTTATCCCTATGTTTTTTATGACTTGGTCCCACATTTACCTCATTTTCCATGGACAATTGGCACTGGCAGTGAAAAGTACTGATACTGTTTTCCTCATTGTTTCTCAGGTGACTGGAAATTTTCTTTGCTATACATAAAATCACAAGTGATGCTTTAGTGAAGCATATTTTAAATATAGTAAACTAATCATTCCCCCAGTAGAGAGAATAGTTCAGGTATATGTCCCTGGACAGTTTCACTCAGAGGCAGGTAAGGTCTTTTTGCAGGTAGTCATAAAGCAGACAGAAAGAAGAACCATAACGAGAAGGAGCAATAAAATCGGTCTTGAAGCATTTAAATCAAAATTAAATCAGACTGGATATTATGTTACTTGTGTTGTTATTAACTCTGCCCAAAATAGAAGTATGACATAAACTTACACAAGGCTTTGTTCACTATTTACTACTACACGTAGTAACAGAGCTCACACGTAGTTCATCTTTCCATAACCACAGCATTCTCAGAAGAATGAGCAGGTATTGAATTTAGAATGGGATGGATGCATTGCAGTAAATGTTAATATTTAATTTCACGGAGCTTGCCAGCCCTCTGGCACATGCAATTCCAGAAGCCTGAGCCAGGTATCAATCATGCCTTTTACAGTGTTTACACATTGCCCCAGTGATTACAAGGGCAAAGTCTTGAACTGTAAAGAGTATCAAAGTCCCTTTGATAATATGAACTGAGTCAGCATGGGAGGTGTTGTCACAAAACACATTAAAACATTTTCTGCAATGGCTCCTTTTGATATAGAGCTGGCCTCAAAGACAAACAAGTGATTTTTCTTGCAGCACTGATGATAAAGGAAGACCTGAAAGATCCCTGGCTCTCTCCAGCATAACTTACTCAGCAGCTGCCAGCAGCAAACGCTCCGGGCTGGTTTGTGTTGTGGTGGTTCAGAACAGGTGCTTCTGTGCACTTCATTCAGGTTGGCATTTCTAACCCCAAGACAAGGTAGGAACCGTATGGTTTTCGCAGGGCTCTCCTCTAGCACAGTATCACTATTGGGCAAAAGGGAGAAGCAGATCTTTGAGGAGAAGACCTGCTTGCTCACATACTCTGCCTTGCATTCCTCCAGACACAGGTGTCATGCTCTTTGAGAAGGCAGGCCTGTGAGGTTCATCATCCTTGCAGGAAGCTCATGCATCTTCACCCACCCCTCCTGGCCAAGTGCAGCTTTCAAAAGCCTTACCCCTTGGCCATCAGGCTTTGCTCACTTCATCACACGTGTATGCTGCCATGCCCTGCAGGAATGATGCTCCTTTCTGTGCAAAGGCGCACAAAGTTTGCTTGTTTTCTTAAAAAAATAAATAAATAAAAGCAGAAAAACTACCTATCTTGAGCTAGCCACCTCAGTATGTGTAAAGTAATATTTAAGCTCCTTTGTACTTATTTCACGTGATCTTTAACTCTCCAAGGCTGCCAGATGATTGGCATATGTGGTCATTTGTGGCCATCTGGGAAACGCAAATCAGCTGATATCACATGGAGCAGCTGGGTTTGCTGATGCTAGTGTGAGTGGCTGAGCCTGGAGTTAGTTTCGAAGCTGGAATTTGTCCAAAGCTTATCAGCTTTCACCTTCAGAAGAGAAGTGCAACTAGGTCACACATCTCATCTGCCAAAAATATTGGGCCTGACTTTTGGGGATTTAGAGAAAGAGGGGATGAAAAGACAGCTGGAAGATGTATTGTTGGAAAGGAGAGAGTATTTTTATAACCTGTTTATTTTCTCAGGAATTAAGGTTGTAGCAATTAAACCAGTTCAGATAAGTGATAAGAGATAAAAAAAAAATTGGAGCTCTGAGAAAGTTAAACAATTACAAAATTATTTCAAAAAGATGATAGAAGTCACAAAATGATTCTATTGTCCCATTTCCCTCCTAAAGGTCTCATTTTTCTGCTTTGCTTCTGTTAGCATGTGAACATCTTTCGAGGAATTTCTGGTCTTGGCTTCTGTCTTACACCTGAAGCACCACCAAGAYGTGCCTCACTGCTACCCCTCGGTCCTTTCTGCTGAGCCATTCAAGACCCTTGGGCTTCACTTGCAAAAGCTGTGTTTCCAAACCAGTGTTTGCTCTAGGGGTTCACCCTGGAAAAAAGTGCATTGGATGTGCATAGAGTGATGAAGCATGGGGGCAGTTCTCGAGGGTTTATAGCTGTCCTGCCAGGCACCTTGACAGGCAAGCTCCCTGGGGCTCCTGCAATTCCTTGTCATCATTTGCACAAGCACATTTGCACTTCAGAGTGGAGCCAGGGACTCTCTGCCAGGCCTAAACCCAGGGGCAGCTGAGCTGCTTCACGTGTCCAGCCCGGTCAGGAACTGGTGATTAGCAGATGCTAATTATTGCTGCTTACGTGGGCTCAGCCGCACCAACTCACCACTATTTTTAGCAGTGATACAGCTCTCTGGTCTAAACGCACTTTCAGGAGCAAGGGGCGGTATAAAGCCGTGGACCCTTTAGGGGGAATCATCCCCAAAGGGGCAGTGGTTTCCTTGGCCTACAAACCCTTGTAGTCCCCTGAAACTCACTGGCCTGCGTAAGGATGAGCAAATGCAGAGTCAACGCCTTGAATTACAGCTTTCAGCTCTCCTGCCACCAGATGTCCACCCTTGAAGGACAGATAGACAGGATAGGGGGTTTCTCTTCCACAAGGATCAGCTGCCCTGGCATAACTCAAGTTAGATAGGTGCAAGCGAGAGCAGATCTGGAGCTGGTGGTCTTTTGGAGGATGGAGTATGGCAGCGCATTACGCGAGCATCCGTCTGGGTTATGACTTATTTTGGGAGCAGTAGCAAGGCTCGCTGCCATGTTTCCTAAGAGCCGAGTAAAAGTCATGCCAACAAACAAAGTTCTATTTTAAATGCAACTCTGACAACTGTCCCTCCTCTACAGGGATTTGAAATGTCATTTTAAAGACAGGGGGCTTAGTACATACTGTACAGTTTAAGGAAGAAAGTAAGATGGAGCCTCCTGAATATAGTTTTGTTGGGTTATACTAGGAAAACTAAACAGAAGTCACACTCCATCACTACATCGTTAAAAAATGTTCATATGATGTTAGTGAAGGCCAAAGACTGTCTTATGCAAACACACATGCTGTGGTTGAACAAGGACACAGCACACCATGAATAGGTTCATTCACCTCTGCMGGAGTTACTGGTCTTTCACAGCAAAATGCCGTTCTTTAACAGCAGCTGAATGTACCTCTCTGGACAGCAGATTTTGGCTCACAAAAAAAAGCCACTGTTGCTTTTAGAAATGGAGATTCAGAGCTACTTTTCAGAGGAGGAAGGGTTGTGTCTGCAGTTTCTGAGCATGAAACAACTGTAAGCCCTTCTTCTGAAAGCCTGGTCTAACAGGGCGCATCTAGGGCGTTCACTGAGGAACAATTTCTGAACAGGCGAAAGCCTTAGAAGCCTCACAGGAACAACCCCTTTCCCCCTCTCACCCATCTCTGCTCCTTCCACCTTTCTTCTTTTTGTAATTCTGTATAACAGGCAAAAATGCCATGCRCATTTTCATGTCCCTGGGAATGTTCAATGGCTTTGATGTCGTTTTGCAAGTTATTTTTAATAGCAATATTTCTTCTTCTTCTTCTTCTTCCTTTTTTTTTTTTTAAGAAAAAGCAATGATAGAAGAGTAGGGGACATAAAGCCAGCTGGCAGGGCTGAGCAGATGTGCTTCTGCATGTCTCCTCCTCAAAGCAACCCTTGTTCTACTTGCTTGCAACACTTCTGCCAACTCACACTTTCGTAAAGCAAATTTATAGCCTGACTTAGAATTCAGAGAGCACAGCAGGCCCCCGGATRAACTCTTCCTCAGAGAAGTTTCCATTYGTGTAATGTTACCCCACAGGGTAACTGACAGGGTATGATGCTCGATTGCATGCACTTGACCCCCAGGCTCTCCTCTACTGTGAAGGTGCTGAAGTTGTTACAGGAGAGCCTAGGAGGAAAAAAAAAAAAAAAAAGAAAAAGAAAAAGTAGCTTTTAGTCTCTTGATCTGAAAACGATCAGTTAAAGATAAGTTGCCTGTGATTGCATTCAGGAATATTTTGCATTGCTCTCAGGTTTTTTAGGCTCAAGTTCGTTGCCTTTGCTTAGGCATGGCAAGTGCCTCCTTGTGTGTTGTTCCTAAGAAGACTGCTCAAGAAAATTGGTAGATCATTGCAGTCTTCTGTATTTCTGCCTGGCCGCAACATCAGAAGTCGTGAGCCAAGCAGTAGACCTGTCTCTCCTTAAGGCTCCGTAAGAGTCCTTTACAATTTTCTGTGAGTACTTCTGGTTATTATAGGGGGCGACAAATTGCAACATGCCTAGTCCCCTTATTTCGTATAGAAACAGCAAATCTCTCAGTGGGTCTCATCAGAATCTGGATTTACAAGACGGTCGTTTTTTCTGCAAGAAAATCTATTGTACTTGACAGGAAGTGTGTATCCTGGCAGAATTATCRGGAGGAAACGCACAGCGTAAAGAAGCAATGAAGGGGGAAAGTCTAAAGTAATCTGGAAACCTACAGCATTTTAAAACTTGAATTTCTTTGATGTTCACAACATGTTTCCCTCTGCTATGCCACTTAACACTTAGATGGCAATTGCTTATGGACAGAAATAATTCAAAAGGATTCACTTTTACAGAATTTTACAGTAGGACGCAGTCCTAGTAGTTGCTCATGTAAGTAAAGTTACTTGCTTACATCCTTTGAAGGATTAAGAAATGAACTCTCTTTAACTTAACAGTACTGGCCAGCTGTCATTCTTTGGCCATTTCTTTGCAGCAAGACTTTAAAAAACATTGACAACAACTGCTGAATATCAAAAGAATGATATATGTTAAAAAGTTAATGACATATATCTGCAACCAGTAAAGCATTTAAGCAGCAGGCAACTGAATACAAACAAATAGAGGAGAGAAAATGCAAGTAGTAATAATTTGTCTTAAAGGACAGATGATGATAGGTATATACTAGTAAAATGAGCTAGTATTGTATAACGACATTCATTATTTAAAATATTTCACTGAAGTCCTAGCATGCAGCTGAGCCCAACAGGAGTATCCTTTCAACGGGAAAACCACAGAATTTGCTTTTTTCTCTCCATCTGAAAGGTGTGTAAGAAGAGCAGCGGCGCAGGCGCCAGCAGGGCCGGGGGCAGGATGGCTCGATAGACCTCCTCTGTGTCTCGGCAGCGGCGCTGAGCCATGAGAAGTGCGCTCGGTGCGCGCTGCAGTCAATGCAGGGATTGTAGTGCGGCTCTCCCTYGCTTCCTGAGCTCTGCCCGCGGCTTCCCGGCACGGATTTGCCTTTTCAATAGCCTCTACTATATTTGGTGCCTTTTCACTGTTTTGCTGCTTGGCCTCACAACGCCACGGGGGGAAAYGGCATGGATCTGCCGCGGGAGAGCCAAAGGGAGCCAGGATCCACCCTGAAGAGGGGGCAAGCAGCATGTAGGGAATTGCAAGCTTACCATGCACTTAAAAAAAAAAGATACAGAGAATTTCAGCTCGCCAGAGCTCTCCTGCCTCCCGCAACACACACGKGAAAGACCTGATGTGAGCGGTACGCTGCCAAGCCGGGCTTTGCTGGCGCTTCGCCTTGGAGACGTCAGCCYCGGCCTCGCCCACCTGGGCTTTTCTGTGCTTTCTTCACCCGTTTCCAGCCCTTGGAAAGTTTTCTGCAAGGCAGGAGGGGCCTGAACCGCCAATGCGTAAAACAGAAGGCGTCACGCCACATAAAAGCGTGTCGTCCCTCGCCCCTTCCCTTGCCCAGCTTGCTCTGGGCCTCTGCTCTCTCCGTGCTTCCCGTATCCCTCCTCCCTGGCCCAGTTTGTTTAACAACGGGACACTGACTTCCCTTCCCACCAAACACAACTGCCTCCTCCACTACTTAGCTCTTAACTATCCCACACCCCCACGAAGGCTGCGCTCCTGCCTGCACGCCCGGAGCTCATTTATATTT
Source organism: Rhea americana (assembly GCF_003343005.1). NCBI lineage: Eukaryota > Metazoa > Chordata > Aves > Rheiformes > Rheidae > Rhea > Rhea americana. Next base: position 1,038,368 of record NW_028186375.1, on the reverse strand, counting down.
GCTGTTTATGCTGGGAACTTGATATTGCCTAGTAACCCTAAGATATCTTTTGCCATGCTGGTTTACTGCTATGTACGCACGTTCACAATGTCAGTGCTGCAGCGCTGTTAGCGCAGCCCTTGGCTTGGGTTTTCTCCAGGCTGACTGTCTCACCAGACTTCTGGCACGGCGTTTCGTGCCTCCATGGCCAGCCCCACTGACCTCAGCTCTCCCGTCTTTGCAGCCGCCTGAAATGGGCCGATACGCTCCGAATCCCGGCGGGGGCTCTTCTGGCACCTTTGGCGTCAGCATGATAAACACACGGTTTAAAAGAGCCCGGCTGAAGCAGCTTCTCCGTGGCGTTTTGCTTCGGCGCCCAGGCGCTGGCTGCCTGCCCCCGGCGTCGCCCCAGGCCCCGTGCCCAGAGAGCCGGCAGCCCAGTTCCCGGGAACGGCCCGCCGGGGACTCAGGGTGAGTAACTCCGGGCGTCTCTCGTTGCAGCGTGCAAACTCTCTGCAGTCCTCGTCACCTTCTGCCTGTCTCTTTTGGACGTTTTGTGCTATTGAGAACTAGATGGGCCACATCTGGGCTTTTTAACCCCTCTGCTCCCCGGAGAGGGTGGCCACRGCCCGCCAGGAGCCCGCTTTGGCCGCTGCCGGCTCCTGCTCTGTGCCAGGACTAGCCAGCTTGGCCAAAACGGTGCCCTGGAGTGTGYTCACAGCTTATCCACAGAGGTGACCACAGTCCAGTGTCACTTCTATGGTGCAAGTTAGCACACATCAGTATAAAACCAGGTGGTGAGTGCAGGACAGASACTTTGGGTGTTTCTCTCCTGGGAACTTGGTTCCAGACGGGGCTGACGGTGTGGTTCCTCCCACCGACACCTTTACTCGGACAGGGCACTAGCAGCCGGCATCTCCTGCCCTGGGGAAATGGGATGCTGCTGGAATATGCTCTTTTCTYTGGAGCTTTTGTTAGACACAGCTTCCGAATTGTCCCGTCCAAGCTGGGAACGTGCCTTTGAGATGTTTTCTGGCACTGGGGGCCGAGYGGCAAAAAACAGCTTGTAGCCACACTTTTCAGCTCTCTTACTCCTGACAGCCTCCAAACTGCCTYGCAGGAGCAGGTTGACCAACAAGTCATCAGCCAGGACGCTGCGAAGTGGAGGGTGTGATCCATCTGGGTGATCCATCTCCTGTGCAGTTGGTATAATTTCTGCAGAACTATGGGGCAGCAGTGGCAGATCCAGCCCTGGTATTTTAAATTATATTTCCATGGTTTTTGTTAGCCTACACATACTTTGTTAGAAGTTTACATTTCTGTTTTGGTGCAAAGGCTCTGCCTGAGACCACTATCTAAACCCTTCTGAGCTTTGGAGGATGCATCAGAAATGGGCAGTAGGACCCTGATTTCAGAAGAAACACAAAATCTATACCTGCACACCCTGTGTGTGGGAAAAACATGGATTTAAATTTAGATGATAACTTTGCCACTCTGGATTTTCTCTAACCCTGCGGCTGCAAAGGCCTGTACAGCTTCTGTCCTCTGCAGGAGGGGTGTGAGGAAGGCTTTTCTGCTCTCCCCCAATACATTGCCTTCCCAGAGGACCGCAGCTGGGGCAGACACAGAGAGCACAGCTCACCCAGGGACACCGCAGGGCTAGCACTGGAAGCCAAGCACGCGGCTGCCCGTGAAGCGCAGGAGCTGACCTCCTGCACCRAAGTGTTCCTCACATATCTGGGACAAGAAACCAGCTGGAGACCTGCGTCCTTCCCAGCTGGTCCCTGCCCTGGAGGATGCTGGRGAGGGAAGATGCCTTACTACTGGGAAATGATGGAGCTACCTGGGGGAAACAGGGCAAGAAAGTGGAAAAAACCATCACAGCAGAAGACAGCAGTGGGGGAAAAAAARTGGGAAACGTCTACAGAGAGAATTCCTAGAAACAAGCGAGGGAAGAATGAGAGAAAATGGGACATGATATGCCACCAAAAATAATCACAGGAAGTTTTGTCAGTGTGTTTTTTATGTATGCTGTAATCAGGACTTGAATTTTCTGCTTACAGCTACAAAAGGCAAAGTGCTCCGAGCTCTAGCAGTGCGTGACAGGTCTTTGCCCCACGCTGCCTTCTCCATAGCCACCCACAGCATCTCTGCCCTGCCAGATGCTTGGGCAGGTAAGGGCAGCAGGAAGCTTTCAGGCACAAAGGCATCTTTGTATCTTCTTACTTGTTTTAGTATGAGTTTGCAAAGCCGTGCAAACATGCATTTTTCTTTAAATGAGAAAACGCTTGTATGCCACATACATATTGCATACATACATATATGCACATACACGTTCGTTGCCACGCAGAAACATGCTGCAGTTCAGCCGTTCCTTTTCAGTTCTTCAGTTAACCCACAATTTCTCCTTAGAAGTCTGTGACAGCAATCCARGCTCCAGTTACTTTGTAGATGGAGGGCTCCACACTCACGCTGTCTCTCCTCTGAGCTGCCGGGCATGGGGCTGCCCCTACATCACCTGGCAGCTTGCACCTATTTCCCCAGCAAACCSTCCAGTTTCAGGAGAAAGCTGACTCCCAAGAGCTCTACAGTGCCGAAGGGCAGAGGTGGCAGCAGAGGTTTTCTGCTCTCCTGTGTGCAGCAGCCGCTGGTGCTGGCGCTGGGTTTGGGCAGGAGGTCGGGGCTGCGGGAGGCAGCGGTCCAGTTTCTGCCAGCCAGGGTGATCTGCCCTCCCAGATACCATCAGCTGGGCGTACTAGTTTGGCTGGATTTTCACATTCCTTCGTTCCTTCGCATATTGCAGGCTCCCTTGGTGAAGCCGTGCAGCCACCGCGCACATGGGGAGAGCTGCTCTGCACTGCGAAGTGAGGGGGAGGGAATTTGCCCTATTTTGGCTTTTCTGGATGAGCCCCTAGATAAGCACCCAAAGGGTTGTACCCAGGAGGTGGCTCCCATTTGAACAGGCTTGGGCCACCAATCTAGCAGAAAAATAACCTTGATTAAAAAAGGGGGGGGAAGAAAGGAGGCTATTTTTAAGCTGGATCCATTCCTTAGCATGATGCACTGACCATGTAAAAGTGTGTGCTGGGAGCTGGGCACAGGTAGTGGCTAGCTGCGACTTCTTGCATTAATTATTTCATTCCCCATGAAAGCTAAGCCAGCACCAGTGGTGGCCTGGAGGGCTGCGACTGGTGTCACCACRGGGCCATGAAACTGCCTTGCCTCCATGTCATTTTCCATTCCAAAGTGGACAGCAAGCTGATCCACTCTGAATGCTTTTAAACTGCYGAGGAAGCTCCTTTCCTTTCTCTGTATCACTAAGAAGAAAAGATGAGCTCTTCTTTTCAGGTTTGCAGAGAGCTTGACATCTGAGCAAAGTTTAGGCAGAGAGCCTAGCAGTAGAAGTGCTGGCAAAATTGACCTGGATGAGAGTTTTATTCTTTCTCTTAAGGTCTTTTCTTAAGATGCCCTTAGAAGTACATGCAAATGGATTCAGCAAGGTTTTATGCCGCTTTTGTTGGATCGAGATCAATCAGCTCTTCAGGTAGTTTCTTGAAATACATATATATATATATTTTGGTGAAGGGAGTGGTTCTTCATTCCAAGAGAGATGCTCTCATCTCATCTGAGAGGAGACAGGGCCCTGGAGAGCTACAGCAGCTTCAGATTATGGAAGTCTACAACCTGGGCAGACCGGGCCCTCTGAAAATGGACAACTTAATCCCATTTGCACTAACAGCACATTACATTATGCTGGGGTATTTTAAGGCCAGGTCAGTATAAAGTGGCTTTTGTCTTAATGAGTATCWGATCAGAGATTTTGTAACTCCACTTATTGCAAGCCTCATAATCAGATTGAAGTCTCTAATTAGCTGTGCTAATGACTCTGCCATGTAGACAAAACCTAAAGGTGAAGGGTGATGTGCTAGAGTTGCTCTCTTACCTGGGAAAGACTGAGATATAGTGTACCGTTTCTTTTTTCTCCTCTCCTCTCCTCTTTTCTCTCTCTCTCTCTCTCTCCCCCCCCCCAAGGAGAGCCAAATGCTCTCTCTCTTGAGGAAATTTATCCTCTGTTCCTGTTCCATTAGGTGATGAGCTGACCGCATTAAAACGCCATTCAATACATTCAAAAGCCGTATCCTCCTCCATCCTGCCCGGATCAGAAGTCTCTCTAAAGTGGTTTTAAAACATTCAACTGCCAAGCAGCACGGCTTGCCGAAGGCCACCGGCTGCGTGGCTTTTCGGGTTGTGCCAAACGAGATCTCAGTTTGCCGACGACCTTCCTTAGCTTTTGCTGAGGACCGCTACAGCCCAGACGTCTGCAGGTGATCCACGCAGCCTGCTTCTGCTCCGGATTTGTGCATGSAGAAGTGACCCCGGAAAGCAAATCTGCTGGCCCTGGGCAATTTTTATTAAAAGCTGACAACATAAGGGAGGAAGTTCTTGAAAAAGGAGGGTTTCACAATTTCAAGAGAAAGCTGTTTTGCCAGCTCTCRTTGAGTGAACAGCGGCTGGAATTTCTTGAGCTCCCTTAAAAGGCTATAATTCATTTTTCAACTGTTTCTACTAAAGGCTCAGTGGAAATATCTTGTAAAAGTTTACGGGAGCTTCCAATCTTCCATGTCTCTAAAAGAGGCCGAAGTTAGCCTGCGTCTTCTCCTGAACTCATGATCTTGTCAAGCTTATCACCTCCTTCCGTTTCCAGGAACCGGGCTGGGGCTTATTTTGTGACAAGCTGCCGTGTAAATGACGGCGCAGCGTYCCCACTGCCCAGCCGTCCGAACGACGGCTTGTCTTGCACGGGGTTATCATCAGCAAGAGTCCTGGGAATGCTGGCGGAGAGGCCCAGAGCGCAGGCAAGAAGCTGATAAAGCAAAGCCCAGTCCTCCACGTGCTGATCGCTGCCAGGATGTTTCGCATTTTAAGACCTGTTGCAATGTCTTCTGCGTGCTGGGTCCTACACCAAGCAGGCAAAAAARGATCGACAGCAGCCAAGACGTGTCTTTACAAGGAAAACACTTTTTTTCCCTCCTTTTTGCTGTCCCAGCTCCTGCAAAGAGCTGATGCAGAAAGCTTTGCCTTGACGCTTGGTGTGATGATACATGGGCAAGAAGGGCCAAGGCAAGGGTAGCTGGCGGTGCCCATCGCCCACGCAGGGTGCTTCTGGTCACCGCCTGGCCCAGATCCAGGCCAAAGCTCTGCGGCGTGAACTCAACACAGCAGGCAGGCGCCTCCTCCCTGTCCTTATCCAAGGCTTCAGACTGGCAGCCCTGCGCTGTGCAAACGCGGTTGGCGTTTCATAATGAATTTATTTCCAAGGTTTTTTGCTAAAAGCTGCGGCACTTGGGGGCCTTCAAGCAACCTGCAGCTTCCGACTGCTCGCCGGCACCCGGAGCTGCCACGGCCGCTGGGCAGTCGCTCTCGAGCCTGTTCTCGGTGACGTGTGAGGTTGTTACCCACAGCTACAGATAAAGTTCAGTGACCCAAAAGGGAAAAAGAAAACTGCCCAATCGGTAAAGTTACTCCTTAAGCAATATAGCAAACTACCGCAAATGTCTCTTTGCTTTAGCAAAGAACTTGTGTTGCCTTTGATAAGGCTGTAAAACATTTCTGGTTGCTTCTGGATTTCTCTGGCAAAGTTACATAACAGGAGATTAAACTCGCTTGTGTTTCGCAACRTAACTTGAGGAAACCGGGATGGGAAAAGGAAGTGCTCTTGGAGAGAGCCAGCACTGGCTGCGGTGGGAAGCACGGCTTCGAAGGGGCCGGCTCAACGTCAGCAGGACCCAAATACAGAACARCAAATGCTAGTGGCTTCTAGCAAGTGCTCGTGGGGCAAAATGCAACATGTTATGTACTGCCAGTAATAAGTATAACCCAGGGCAGCACAGGAGATTCTTGAAATCGCCCCAGGGCTCCACTCCTTCAGCAGCTTTAGCTTTCTTTGCTGTTACGTACCAAGGTTTCTGCTGGTCTCTGGCCCCATGTTATCCAGCTTCTGGATAACATGTTCAGAGACCTGGTTCCCAATCCTGCCTTGTACCTCTGCAGTGCCGAGCGACAATTCTTGGCCGTCACCGATTGCGTTCGCTTTGGTGAGGGGCTTTTCAGGGCAAGGAATGCCTCTCCTGGGCTCACTGTGTRTCAAGAGCAATGGAGACCCTACCTGATTTTCAGAGCTCCCCTAAAATTAATAGTGTCCCACAGTCTTGCCTTATGTTTGTGATTTCTGCCCCTCTTTGGAAGAGCAAAACATTTCTTCATGGGCAGCATCAAAGGACAGTCTCGCTGCTGGGTAAAAGCTTAGTGAGGACTTCAGGGTTTAGCTCACRTTGCTATCACCTCAAATGCCTTTGTAAGGCTTCATAGCTGAATGGCGGACATCTGCTCTCTCAGGRCCCAAATTTGGGTCAGAAGGTGTGGACAGCTTTAAAGAGGCTGCTTGCCATGTCTCCTACAACCTGCATCAGGAGCCTGCACCAGCCGTGGAAGCATGGGATGGAGCTGCTGGAGAAAGGCTTCCCCTTGCTGAAGAGGACTGAGAGCAGAGCACCGCTGATGCACGCCTCGCTGGCTTTCAGTGACTCATGCAGTAGGGTAGGCTGCAAATCAYTTGGGAGTGCTGCAGCAAACCAAAACACATGTGCACAAGGAACATCCACTTCTGCAGAAGAAAGCGTTGCTATGCGGCAAATCATTGAGTAACTGGACAAATGTTCCAGCAATCCCCACCGGGCCTGCTCCAACGGCACCGCCTTTCTCGCCCCGCAGCTGCAACATGACATCGCTTGGCTGGCGGGACCCAGGCACAGCCCCTTCCCTCACCGTCCAGAGTACAGGTTGCCAAGAAAAACAGCAGAATGACTCACAAGCCTTGGAGTCACCATTTCTGACTGTGAATGAGAAATCCCATCTCTGGGGAGATGCTGGAACATCTCCAGAAGTTTCAAGGTGCAACCACGGCTCAGTCGCACCCACCTTTGCTGAAGACCTCCTATACGACTTTGGCTCAGAGGAGAAATTCCCTGGGTGGCCGGAGGCTGCAGGCTGGCCCCACTGCACTCCTCTTCTCTGCTTATGCCATGTCCTACAGCCCGTGAGGAGGGTCTGCTACTGCCCGTGGGAAGCCCTCAGGACTTCCCCAAAGGCAGGGGCTATGRCTTGGTAAGAATGTCCTCCAAAATGGCCAAAACACCGTAAATGTGCTGTAGAAGCAGTAGACTAGCATGTTTAAGGAACAGTGCTGCAGGCCAATTTTAAACCCCCTCCTGAGCTTGAGGGGGAAGGATGGTGGCTAATGGGCTCAGAGACGATCCGTGCTGCCACCAGGAAAGCCCGAGGGGCTGTGACATGCAACCAAAATGGGGCCGGGACTTGGTGTTTAGCATGCCACTGAAACGAGGTATAATAGCCATGGCATGTGTCACAGTACGTGGTGTGGGTAATAGAAATAAATTAAATTGCTTTCTGATGTTTCACTTACTTTCCCCGGGCATATTTAGTACTGTGAAGAAAACATTTTAGCGTAGGTTCTAGCTGAATTTTTTTATTACTCTGTAGCTAAGGACGGGAATCAACCATGGTGTTAATTAAAAGGATTGACTAAGCACTCTTTTCTAGTGAGAGTCTGTGAAATGGGATTGCTTCAGCTTGGATGATGTACGTACTAAGCAGGGAAGTCTGTCTTGTTGCGAGAAGAAAGCTAAAAGGGTGAAATCCACTGATTTCCCTGAGAGAACAGGGAAAAGAGCACTGCAGGCTTTGCTGAGAGTTGCTGTGCTAGGGGAAGCACAGTGCAGTTTCCCACCACAAACATCTTCATAAATATTAAGGCCAGAAATGGAAAACACATGTCTTCCAGTATTTTTTGAGGGAGGCTGCCTTGTGAATGCTGGCTTGGCTAGAAATCCAAGTCATAGAAGAGACGAGAAACATGCTCACTTGTAGCAATAAATGAGCAATCTCCCTCTTAGTACACAGTATACGTCTTCAGACCTCAACGGAACATGTCCAAAACAAGCAGAACTAAAATTAAAATTAAAACAAGGCAAGAGCCATAAATAAATGCATTAGCATTAAATAGATGCTTGGCCGCACCACCRTGGTGGAAGATGTTGCCTTGAATGGGAGCATAGCAGCCTAGAATAAGATCAAGCGGCTTGAAGAGTTTGTTTTATGCTAAAGATCAGGTGCTATTTGACTCCTTAGGTCTGCAGTGAGGTGTTTAATCCTGTGCACACAAGGCAAGGAGGTGGGTGGTGTCCGAGGAGGTGTCAAGTATTCCACAACCATTGCAAGAAATAAAAAATACAATTGGATCTGTTTTATGGCAAAGGTGCCTCCTCCCAGGTTACCCGATTTCAGGGGAAATTCTTGAACACATTGGGATTTTCCAGCATAGCAGGACTGTGAGGGCAGTCAGACTGAGTGCGGGTCCAGAGGGACTGTGGGATCTCTGTCCTTGGAGGCACTCAACCCTCGACTGGCTGTGGCCCAGAGCAACCCGTTATAGTTGGACCTGCCTTGAGCAGGCGCTGGATGAGGGACCTGCAGAGGCCCTGGAAACATATATGCTGCATGGAATGAGAAATTGGAGAAGCTTTAATCCCTCCTTTAATCTTGTTCTTACCTTATCCCTCTATACATGTTTGTTTCTTCACTAAGAAGTTCGTCATGCTCCAGTGCATATCTTTCTTTCTGCATTTCCAACATTTAAGACCTAATTACTTGCCAACCAAATGTCTCCTGACCAACTTCCTTGCAGCCACTCCACCTTGCCAGGTAGATGGAGAGGACTGTACAACCCTCGGGCTCCCCATGCCTTTAGCTGTCCGTCAGGCAACCACAGAAAATCACTCAAAACGAAAAAGCAAACCTAGAGGAGGAAATGCCAACAGGAGGACATCTGGGCTATGACTTCAGTCACCAAGCAGGCCTGTTGGCTGAACTGAGTCAGCACAGGAACTTCCCTGCGGTGCAGTGGTGCAATCTCCCAGGATCGTGTGAGCCTGCCTCAGCTTCATGGGCGTTCGGGGCCTCGGCTAGCCACGGGTGCAGCTGGCAACCACCCAGGCACCTCTGTCTGTTGCTGGAACATCCTTCTAGGGGAGGGAGCAGAACACGTCACCAGAAGTGACATGTCTATGCTTTCCTCTGTGCTCCACAGCCACCCATGGCCTCCTCCTGGGAGCGCACCACTGACTTTCCTCCCTCCCCAACCCCAAGCTGTTCTATTTTGTTATTTTTCACAGCCTCTCGGTGAGAGTAACCACCTCCTTCTTGTGATGTTTCCCCTTTGTGGTCACGGCCATGGGGGCACCCATGGGGGCACCCTTGCAGAAGGCACTTACCATCTCCGATGGCTCTYGGCACACTGCCACCACGAGCCTGTTGAGCCTCGGCCCCTTCTCCAGCCTGGGCCAGCYCGGCACGAGGTGGGTTTTGGCTGAGCGGGGCAGGTGGAAGGGCTGAGCCTCCCTGGGGCCGGGCTGGCTGTTGCAACGCAACAGGGAAGCTGGGAAAGGCTGAAGTTACCAGGTCTGCATTGCTTCTTGCCCCAGGCTGGGCTGGCAGGGCTTGGACTGTGCCTCCATCGGGATATAGCCTCCTTTAGGAGCAATCAGTCAACCCTCAGCTCAGTCCTGGAACAGGCAGAGCTGCCCGCTCCGGTCCCGTTCTTACGGGGCCTCTGTGAAAGATCTCTAAGCGGTGATTTATGAACCTCTGACCTTCTGCGAAACAGGTTGCTTCTGGAGCAAAAGTGATCTGGGAGGCTGAAAACAGCACTGGGAGGTTAATGGTTAGAAGGGACAAACTGCAGACGAGGCTGGAATGGCTGGCTACAGGGACTCTAAAATCACTCGCTTGGAAAGGGACTCCGGAGGCCTTGGGGTGCTCCTACGGCTGGCTTTTTTCCTGGCAAAGCAGYGTTTTGGGACCTCCCAGATGGCCCATAGACTAAGCGTGGTCATCGCCGCTGGATCCGAGCCAGCTCCCATGGTGCCTGCTTGCCTGTCTCTGTGCTGAGGCCCGCTGGGCTCCTGGTCACAAGGGACCTGCCCTATTTTAGGTGCAAACACAGGGAGACGGCTCACCCTGCACGCGGACCCCCATCCAGCACGCTGCCGGCAGSTTTGCTGTAGGGTTGGCGAGGTCCTCGCTTGGTGGGTTGGGTTAACTTGCTGTTAGAGCGGGGTGAGAGAGTGTCTTCGGTAAGAGACATGCCCAAGGAATTTTGGGATGTTTAAGCCCTTTTCTTCACCCATTTTACACAAGGGCCCTCATTTCAGGATTGAATGTGGAGCCAAGTTTGCAAACACCTCCCCGCCTGAAAGGTGTGGAGCAACCAGCCCAGGTGTGTCCRGGTTGGTGTGGGAAAACCGAGCCACTTCCAAGGGAGCAGGAAACCTGGGAACGCTCTGAGCCCCTCGCAGCCCCAACGCTGTCCTCGAGTCCCAGAAGCAGAGACACCGCGCCACGATTTTTTATACCCGTGTCTGGCGGAGAGCTGACGCCGGATTTACCCTTGGGTCTAGAGGTGGGACTAGCCCCGGGCAAGGCGTGAAAGAAGGGAGACCGGGTAACAGCAAGACCAAGACTTCTCTGCCACTTGCCGTAAACCTTGTCCCGAGGTACCTTCTTTCCTACGGCAAAGCAGCAAGGCAACGCRTGCTAAATACCTCTTTTGAGACGACTTTCAGCATGCTGAAAAGCTGCTCACTCAACAGGCCCTATAAAATCCGGCTTTCACCTCCGCGATGTCCAGACCCGCACGAGCCGGTTATTTTAAACGGAGCCACGCCGCTTGCACGGCTACGTGCCGGGAGATGCCCCAGCCCGTGCAAAGTTAATGCGGGTTAAAAATAGACGCCYGAGTCGCTCTGCAGCCTTCACGGAGCCCGGCGGGGAGCGAAACGGCGTTTTCGCAGGTATTAGCGCTACTCCCGCTGCCACCAACTCCCCCAGGGACGCTGCCCCGAGGCGCCCRCCGCGGCGGGACGGGAGTGCTCGGGCGGGACGGGCGCCGCTCGGGCTCGGGCGCGCGCCGTGTCCCCTCCGGCGGGCTGCTCCCGCCTCCGCGCACAACAGCGGCACGCGCGCACACTCACGCAGGCACGCGCGCGTGGACGCTCGCATGCGTGCACTTGTGCACACACGTTCCTGTGTGCACGCTCGTGTACACAACCGCTGCCATGCACGCTTGTGTGTGCACACTCATGCGCACTTACTCACATGTGCGCACACTCATGCACACACGCAACATGCTCTCACACTCCCCCCATGGGTGTGCACACTCACATGCACACACACACCCCCAATGTGAACATTCCCCCTCCATGTGTGCAGTTGTGTACACACACGTACATATTCCCCTCCAGYGTACACACTCATGCACCCCCCCATGTACACACACTCACCTACAAACACACACAGGTGCACACGCATGCACACACACACACGCACAGACATACACCCCCCTATGTACACACACTCCGCTGCACACACACACACCCCCCATGTACATGCACACCCCCATGTACATGCACACCCCTGCACACAAACAAGTGCACACTCACGCACACCCCCATGTACGCACACCCCCGTGCACACACGTGCACGCCACCATGTACGCTCGCCTCCGCACACACACAGACGCACACTCACGTGCACACAGACGCACACCCCATGCACACACACACACACAC
>NW_028186375.1:1020013-1026200 GCF_003343005.1 Rhea americana | reverse complement strand
GCCGCGCGGGGGGCGGGGCGGGGCCTGGCGGCCGCGCGGCCCCGCCGCGGCGGGGAGGAGCCCGCCGGGCGGCGCGGCGCGGCCCGGCGCGGCCCGACCCCGCGGCGGGGGGGAGGGGGGGGAGGAGGAGGAGGAGGGTGGCGAAATGCGAGGAATTTTGGGTCCGCCTCTCTCATTGATGAAATTTAAATTCTTGTGGGTTTACCTTTAGCCAGTCGGTGCGAGAGGGGCTCGCGTGTCTCCGGGGGCCAGCGCAGGAGGAAGGAGCGGCCGGGGACCGCGCCAAGTTGATAGGCTTCTCCCTCGTGGGATAGCCCACTCTTCCTCCCGTTTCTAAATTACCGCCGCTTTGGAACCCCCTCGCAAGAGGAGGGCAGGCGGCGAACGCCGGCTAGCGCGCGGAAAGAGGCGGCAGGGGGCGAAAATAATATAAAAAGAGAAAAAAAAAAGGAAAAGGAAAGCTGCCCCCAGCCTTTTATTATATATTTTTGGGATACTTTTTTTCTATATTTATAAAAGCAAATTATTTATTTTGTTAAAGAGCGAAAATGTCGTCTTTTGCACAAGGTAAGCTGACATGCTTTGTAATTTTGGGACTCTTGAGCTGTGTTTATGTAGGTACCCTTATTTATTTTTCCAGTAGCTCAGTAGAGTGCTGACAGTAAATGGCACTGATARGTGTATCAGTCTGATCAGTAGCTGAGTTAACCTTTACAAGATTTTCTTTTTTTTTTCATTTTTTTCTTTTTTCTCTATGGATTTGACAGCAAGGCCTCATCAGTTGCATTCTGCCTTGTTCACTTACCTCTGCGTATGTGTCTGTCTTTCGGTATTGCTGTGCAGGCACAGTAAAACCAGGCTGAGGCGGTTGTAGCTGCAGGGCTTATATCCACAGTTAATGCACAGACAAGACCTGGAATTTATGGAGGGAGCTTGCGAGCTTCCCTCCTTCGTTAAGCAGTCTTGTAAAGTAGGGGAACCGTGGGGAGAAGCATTGAGCTTGAGTAGTCTTGCTCTTTTTGGAGGTTTGGGAGTATTTCTGATCCCAGTAGGCTCTGGTAATCTTATTTATTACATGCATGTGTGTATGCAAGTGTATGTGTGTACGTGGTCTGAGTTTCAGGTTCCTTTATTGCAAAGCAGGGAATCAGCCCACAAGAGGTCATTTCAGGAAGAAAAATGACTTTGGTGCATTGCTGTGGCAATTTTCTTTCCCTCCTTTTGGTTATTCTTAATGGAGAGTGTGTGTGTTTTCTGTAATGAATTCCATGCCTCTAGGATTTTTTTTTTTATTATATATTTATAAATCAGTGCAGGCTTATCAACAAATGTCACTCTACCTATAGAAAGAACAGTATGCATAAATAAGTCTTTTGGTATAGGTACTTGGATTTTACAGGAACCTAGGAAGCTTTGCAGGCTTTGGAAAATTGCTGTCACTAACTGAATGGATGTCTAGGGCTGTACAACACTTGCTATGTAAATGCATCAACTGTTCGCAAATGTCCTGTGACAACTGGGCAAAATACAGTGAACTGAAGAAGGGGAGTGTTACAGTCACATTTCTCAACTTGACACTCTAAAAGTTAACAGTGTAAACCACTTCTTGTATAAATAGATTGCAAATATACCTTTTAAAGTGTTCTTTTGAATTGTAATTGGCTTTTCTCAGCCTACTGTTGAAGGTAGCCATCTTGCAGACAAGGGATYTTTTTTTATAAAACTGAAAGCTAGAGAAACCTATGTAAAGATCATAATGATGTTGTAAAATGTTACCAAGGACCTGACAATTGTAAAAGCTTTTTTGGAAAAGCGTTAACCATTTAAATATTCTTTTATTAGGCCAATAATACTAAAACATGTTGCCAATGTCAAGTGATATTTTTAGCATGAGGATCAGCCGCAAGGCTGAGAAATCCAGCTGTGTCTGATCATAACATCTAAACTCTTGCTGTACACTGCTGGCAGGAATGGCTTGGTAGTTGCAAACTTCAGAGTTAGCTCAGGCTAACGTACTTACCTCTTGAGAGACAGGATATATAGGATATATGTTTCATTTCGTGTATGCTTCAGTCCAACACATGTTAAGAAATAGCAGTAGAAAAAGAAAAATGTTTGTAAAGGCTGGGTGGATATGTTCAGTTCTAAAAATCAAATGAACTGACATTCATTAACTTTGTGAATTATAGAGTGTGAGTATTTAAAGAGATTTTTATCCTTGTCAGGGATAAAAAATTGCCTTGAACTTTGAGTGGAGCTGGAGGAAGTTAAGGCATTCTTTCTGTACACTCTGCACTGAGCTCAAGAATAGAGGATTTAAAGTTTAGCTGTGTGTTCCAACTTATTGGCTCTCCGTGGTTTTTATGCACATAGTCTGACTCCAACAGATCTTAAAAAAAAAAAAAAAAAAAAGAAGAATGTCTGCTCTGAGTCTTTTTGTATGCTTGCTTTGATTGCAAAAGTAATTAAAATAAAATTCATAACCCTCAGCACAAAAGATTCCCAAGTTTTTGATGAGATGACTTCTTGCTTGACTTGCACTGTGACTCCCTCCTGTGCTGGGACTTTGTAATCCAAGTTCCAAAACAGTGAAGTTCTCTTCTGACTGAATTAATGAACACTTAGGGCAATAAAACTAACCTTATTGCCTTTCTCCTTTTTAAATTAAAGAAGGAGGAACAGCAAAAAGGAAATTCATGAAAGTCCCTAAATAAGAGGTCATTGCTGTTTTGTTTTTGTGCAGGTTTTTGAGGAAGCAGACTCTTTACTCTGTTTCTAGTAGTGTATTAAAACTTCTTTTTTCTTACCTTGATCTAATTTATCATGTTTTTTCAAATGCAGAGTATAAAATTATTTATTGTAGTCCTGGAAAATATTTTACAATATACAGTATTGCATACTGCAAAGGGAGGGGATAGGTTAATGGTGAGATTAAAAGCACAAAAGCAAACTAGAAATAATGAGAGTCCAGTAGAGTTTTAGTGTAACTCTCCACGTTTCAGACACTACTAGTAACTTGATTAAAGAGCTCTTCTTTCTGAACTACTTGTGAAAGCATTGCCTACAGTAGCATTACTGTCAACATTTAAAATAAGATGTCCTGGATGGTCATTTTCAAAGCCCAATGTTTTTTGAAACCTCAAATATTTAAATATGCTTTCCTGTTCTGTGCTAGTTTCCTGTGTGGACCGGTCTCGTAAGAGTCTTTCACTATTTTCTATCATCCCTTTCTGCCTTCAGATTAGTGTTAGAGTGTTGATACCATAAAAGTGAAGTTAAGCTGAAATCTGAGGCACAGGTTGCAAAATAGTTCTGAAGATAATTCTTTTCTAACATAATTTGGAAGTTTGTGGCAGCAGGTACCCTTGGAAATCTGTTCTTAAAGTTATCCAACACCTCTGCCTCCCATCTTATTTTACAGAGGCACATCTACAACTTTTTGTTACAGTTTTCTAAAACTTTACCTGCCTGTAGGAAATAACTGTTTTTAGATATGCAGTTGCACTGGCCCCTCTACATCTCCACTGCTATTAGGGTGAGGCAAGGAGTAAACCTTAACCTAGGCTGTTAAATTTAACAGCAGCTTGTGTTAAAGGACTGCAGCTGGCCTTCTGCTATCAGTAGGCTGGAATGTATGAACAGCAGCAACGGATCTCTTTGCACTCATTCATAGTAGGTGCTTGTGGGTCTGGGTTGCTAGTTTCATAGATATATTACAGGTGTAAATGAATAACTTGTGCCCAAGAAGACTGATACGGAGGTCATATGGTGGCAAGCAGCAACTGTAAGCCTATGCCACACTTCTTAGGCTCCTTTCCCAAAACTCTGAGGGGCAGCRACATGGAAACAATTCTGAGTTTATGTTTGGAGTAGATATACCAATGCTGTTGTGGTAGGATTGTTTTGGAGAGCCTGTCAGAAAAAAGCCCTAGTTCCCCATCCAATCCAAATCCTGGTGGACATCTTGTAATAAGATAAGTACTTAAAAGTCTCTGGCTTGCAATTACATACTTAAAGCAGGAAAGCTTTGAGTGGCTGTTTCTCTTGGCAGTTAAAGTATTAATATTCTTAAGTATGCAGACTAGAGGTTTTTCCTGCACCTGTAATACTTTAGTTGAAAGTATGTTTTTATGGACTCCAGCCACGTCAACTCTAACTGTCCTTCCTCTTTCTTTCTGCAGAATAATGTTAGTAGTAGTAGTAATAATAATAGTATTCTCTCCATGCAACCACGCCTTAACATGTTGAATCTGGATGAGACTGGGTGGAGTTGCAGAAGCAGTTAAGAGGTTATGGTGAAGCCTAAGTGTTCTTCATCCCTAATTAGGGGGCTGTCTGGTTTTAGATTTTTCCTTTTTTTWAAAAAAAGGATGATCTAAGTTGACTGATCTGCATGCTTGACACTTGATGTTTGCAAAAAACAGGCTTATTTTGCTTCTCTGCAAGGACATTGATGATCAAATACTTTAAGACTTAGAGAATTTATACTATTATAAAGCACTAGGATATTATTATACTTTTATGCATTATAGTTTTTCTACTTACATGGCAGACTGTGAAAGTGTTGGTGCTGTCTTACTTGGACTAAGTTTAACAGCAAGAATGAAATCTCTGTTAGAATACTTGTTACTTCTAGAGTTTCTTGTAAGAGGTGTTGCATCATATTGGGAGGTTGACATGTTTTACAGCCTCATGAGCTACAAGAATTGGATGCTGTTGTTGCTGTATTGCTGTAATTGCAACATATTGAGGGGAGGATTACAAACATCTGAAAACATCTTGTAGCTGTTACTTTCTTGGAAGTTTGAACAGTGTTTCAAGATGCATCAACTCAAAATRCCAGAATGGAGAAACAGTACCTGTGTCTGTTCCATATGAAAGTATCAAACCAGTATGTATCTAATTATTTTCCTGTAGGAAAGAGCACTTTTTAATGAAGAGCTGTGCCTGCTTTCACATAGTTGAAAGCCTGCTAGGTATATCTTTCCACATCAGATATTACCTGTTTTTACTAATAAATGAAGCATTTGATTAAAGAAGAACCATTGTTAATTGCTATGCTCATCTTTAGTTTGCATTTCCCTTGTGTTTCCCATAGTATGTGCACTGCAGCAGTCGTCTGTCTTTCTCTCTTTTTTTCTTTCTCTTTTCCCCTACCTGCAAAACAGTGCAGTCAGAAAAATGGCTTCTGTGGGCTCAGAGCAAGGATTAGATACTGTCACTGAAACTGAGGCTGTGGAATACTTTGCTTTAAAAAATAAAATCAAAACTATATTAAAATGAACTGCCTCTGGCTTTCTTAGACATTCTCAGTAGGAGATGTGTGTGTGTGTGTGTGTGTGTGTGTATATATATACACACACACACATATATATATGTGTATATATATATATATTTAATGCATATTCTTCATACAAAAACTTTTAACAGCTTCCTCTTCTAACACTATTTCCTGGCCGTTTACTCTGTCCACTTGCAAAGTTTCCTCCGACCCCTTTTTGCACTAGTATTTCAGGGTGTTTCTAAAACTCCAACCAAATTTGGCAGTACATCACTCTGTTACAGAGAAGGGATTGCTTAAGGGATTTGGCAGAACTTAAATTAACTAAGGTCTTTAGAGATCATACTCGGAATGTCTTTTAAGAATGCATATGCTTCATATGCTTTCCTTTGAAAAACAGAAGTCATGTTATCTCCTGTTTCTTTCTGTGAGGTACTTTGAATGTATGAAGTTTACTGTATAGGGCATTTGTATACTTATTCTTTTTCACATTTATTGGGCTTATCACTGTCAAAAGCAGAACAAATGCTGAAATGATAGACAAACTAATTTTCTAGGTTGCTTAGTAACTGAAATGCAGACTATAGTGTGAAAATAATCACAAGATAGAGAGGAAAAAGGGAATATTTACTGGAACAAAACTGAAAGTGCACTGTATATTCATTAAAACATATGTTTTTATTTGGTTGTGTGAACAGATGGATACCCTTGATCACAGTGTTCTAGATGGAAGGAAGAAGAATGGTTTAGTGATAAACTTTATCACGCTTTAACTTGCTAAAGTATGATGATATGGCAGGGCCTGAATTCTTTAGCTGCTAGCAAAAAAGCGTCCTGTTGGGGATTTTCAGACTTCAGACGTTTCTTCAGATGGATTGTTGTTTGTTTTTTTTTTTTTTTTTTTTT
>NW_028186375.1:987991-1019973 GCF_003343005.1 Rhea americana | reverse complement strand
TTTGGTGTCTGTGCTCTAAGGTACTGGGAACAGAAGCTTCAGATTCCTGCAGTGCTAGAACAGTAACAAAATGAGACTGAATTATGTGAGGGGTTCTTTTTTTTTAATAGAAAACTGAAAGCTATTTGTTGTCTAAACAAGCTGGTTTTCCTTAAACCTATGTTTTCTTTTTTGTTTGTTTTTTTGTTTTTTTTCCTTAGCAATGTCTCAAGCAGGCACGTCGCAGTTTCAGGAAGTCATTCGACAAGAGCTGGAATATTCAATGAAAGTAGAACTTGATAAGATACTTGCAACTGCACCTTCAAATGAGCTAGAGGTAAGGAGTAAGATGAGGATGCAATACAAAGCGTGAGAAATTAAATGTAGGAAATCAAACTGAATTTTATAAAGAGAGACAAATCACAGAATACTGTAATCCTTGTTTTTGTGGTGTGCTCTGATTCTGTGTTGAAAAGTAGCCTGGATACAATGTCAATAGGAGTCTTTCAATTCTATGCAACTAGGTGACAGATTTATTACTAAGCATTTAATCATCTTTGGGTATTAAAGGTTCTATAGAATCTTTAAGGGATTATAGAAAGGGAGGGTAGAGTTGTTCTTGTAAAGATTGGGCTGAATTCTAATTTAGGGTTGTGGTTTTTACTAAAGAGTTGTATTTTATGTATCTGCGTTTCTTTTTGCACCTTGAGTTTTAGTGGAAATGGGTTTAGTTTCTGATTAAATTTTAGTGTGCATATACTTCAGTGCTGACCAAATTTCTCTTGTGACTGGATTGTATGTCAAGTTTTGTAGAAAAGATTCCTAATTAAAACAGATAGGCATTAAATACAAGTATTAACTAATGCATTTTCTCTTTGTAGCACACACAAAAAGACCTGGAAGGATTTCAGAAACTATTTCATAGATTTTTACAAGAAAAGGGACCATCTGTGGACTGGGGGAAGATTCAGAGACCCCCAGAAGATTCTGTAAGTTGCAATGAGGTGACACACTGTAGASAACATATAATTGAGATTTGCCAATTGTGCCAAATAGTGTAGTTACTGTAGAATGGATATAACTATCACAATTCCTTAACATAATGTAGGACAACACTTAATTTGAGCTCTAACTTTAAAAGAATTATTTATAGACATGTTGTATGTGTTCCTGAATATCAGGTCCTGCTTAACATAGGTACCGAGTACTCTGGTGGTATTCTGCTGTTCTTGAGCGCAAGAACAAATGGGACAGGTACCATCTTACTGTTTGGTACCTTCTCTGGAGTTAACTTGTGTTATAGGAGAAATACGTAAGACTCTCGTGGTATGTAGAATACTCATTGCTCCTGCCTGTGAAAGAAGGTTACACATCTCAGATGAGATTGTTTCTATCAATCCATTCTGCTAAGTAATTTGAGAAGGACATATGGCAAGTAGGCTGGATTCTGTAGCTCACTTAGCAATTCTGTACTCTACAGCAGTTCAGTAAAAGCAAGGAATCTGGAAAAAGTAGTGGACTTTTTTAAAGGACTGTAGTTTTCTAGTGCCATGTATGTTGTTAGAAGTTTTAACCTGCCGTTTGAGATACTGCTGAAAAAGCACTAAATCTGTTATTTTTTTTCCCAGTACTGTTTAGTACTGAAATAAACATTTTGTATTACACCTAACCTCATTTTATTGATTCATCTGTGGCCCTAGGCTGTCTTTTGGCTCTTGTGTAAGTAACTGTGTAGCTATGCTATGGATTTTTGCTTTTTTCCCAATGTAGTAATCTTGGCATATTGTGGGACTTCTGTGTCCTTGCACKTTTGTGGTTTCTTTTAGCCTCTCTGTTTGTGATGATTCAATCAAGGCTCTGTTTGCAACTGAAAGGCAGGCTTTCCAGTTTCTTCCAGAACAGATGCAGTGCTGCTCTCTAAAGCATTGAAGAATGATGCTGTTTTAGAGCAAGTCTAGTTTTTTTCCCAGGCTGAGTGTTTTCTTTTAACTTCAAAAGCATGTGATGTGTCTCTCTTCTGTACTGTAACACTGCGTGAAGTGTTGCTTTGGGGAGGAAAATCTACCTTAAATAAAGAGGGCAAAGTGGGAAATTGAAGTTTTAGGTAATATGACTGACACGGAAGGCTGAAGGAAAGAGCATTGCTTTTAGTCTAGAGGGGGATGAGACTCCGAGGAGTGGTAAGTCTCTTAATTATGTAAAAAAGTAGCTGCAATAATGAAAGAAATAGTTCTCTGTTTCAAGATAAAGATAAATCCTGAGATGAAATTTCAGCAATTTGATGCAAGTCAGTGGCTTCTTTGGGGAGAAGGAGAACTATTGTTTTTTTTTTTTTTAATTTGATACATTTCCACTGAAAATGTATCAGTCTGGATGTTGGGAGCAACCCTCAAACAGGAGGGATGGTAAAGCATCAAAATAGATTGATGGGGGATCCAAGCTGTTTAAAAAAAAAAAAAAAGTTAGACAAACATCTGTGAAGAATGCTGTAGATTAGAGGGCTGAAAAGAGGGCAAGATGAGAAAAGATATCTTTTCTTCCTTCTGACTTTTACTGACTTACCCTCATCTGTATCCTTTAGCTATGTAGGAACTTGTGACCACATTAAAAAGAGGAAGGAAAAAAATAAAAAAAGCCCTCTCTTGCATCCATGTGTCACTTTGGCTCAGGTGAGATACTTGACTGGTCTTAGATGAAAATCTGCTTCCTGGCAAGAACTCCAAATCAYATAACCCTATTTGATAAACTCCATAGAAGAAAGTTGGAGAGGAGGGGGAGAGTTAGGGAAAAATATTCCCAAATTTCTTTTCCATGTTTTTTTTTCTCTCCATAGTAAGATTTCTTAGATAAAATAATATGTACATACTTCCTGGACTGGCAGGAGGTGGGTTGAGTAGTTTCAAAAACTGAGAGCCAACTTAACCTCCTTGATTTTTGCTGACTATGAGAATTCTGTTTTCCTGTCCTTCTGAACCCATACTTGTATTTATGCCTCCCCTCTTCTCYCCATTTTAAATCATATGGGGATGTGCCGTGGAAAGTGAAAGGAGTTTTACGTGAAACACTTTCAGGTGATCTACAGTATCGTATCTACCAAATTATTCTTTGCTAAGGAATATGACCTGTGAAGTTATTAGGTAAATGCTGATTTCTTTAAGACCAGAATTACCAGTCTTACTAGTAGGTAAGAATGGTGGGAGCTTATAAAATGAGAAAGAATGATAATTTTGGAAGGGCTTAATAGCAAAGACCATAATAWTGATTTCTTTGGGACTGGTATCCATCTGTTAAATACATGCAGTTTTTTCCTGAGTGCTGTTGTTTAGCTCTCCTTGAGCTCTCTTCAGTTGTGTCTAGTTGAATTTCTTTTCTTAGCTATAAAACTCATCTTATACGCTCCTCCTTATCTTGGTAGGACAGCACAGCAAATGTTATATGTTTATATGTTCTCAGAAAGTTAGTTGGTAATCTGACAAGTGATTTGTAATTATGCATTCAGAAGACCCCATTATAGGGGCAAGAGGATGGAGAAGAGGAAGAGTTTCTCAGCTACTTTTGAAAATTTTTGCATTACAGATATGGTCTAGGAAGGACCTACCCTTCCCAATGTGAATTGGTTTGCCTCCRGTTATTTCAGGGAATTGGTTTGTTCTGTGATCTGTCCAAACCACTGAGAATTCTGGCATGTGTAATCTTCAGCTGATACTGGTAGAGCTCAAAGTATATCTATATATACACACTTGCACATATATACCTACACATGTCTGTATATATACTTAACAAACAAACAAAAAACCCCTCCAATAACCTAAAAACATGGCAGAGTTTAACAGGGTTTATCTTCTAATCTTCTGTTTTACGTAAGATACTTGTGAGTTTCACGTTCAGTGGGAAAGGTGTTTCAGGCTTTTGCCCAACGCTATGCAGGAGCAGAATTTCTGATCAAACTTCCATGGATGACTGAATTATCCATTGTGCTTTCTTTCAGTGCAGTTCTCTGTTTTCTTCCTCAAGTATCTAGGATACTACAGAAGAATGAAAGTAACTCTGAGAAGTAAAAACTCCTGTTAGAACTAGCCAGTAATTTGAAATGTATGAATGATTGTACTGTAATACTCCCCTCTCTTTCTCTGCAATGGGAGGTTTCGTCCTTGACCTCCCTATTTCTAGTGCTGCAACTGATACCAAAGGGGAAGCAAACTGTAGGTTCAAGACAATGATAACAGAAGATTGAAGCCATTTCACATTATATTCACAAACTTCTAACTTGTTTTTTCCTTACA
The DNA here is from genome assembly GCF_003343005.1 of Rhea americana. NCBI lineage: Eukaryota > Metazoa > Chordata > Aves > Rheiformes > Rheidae > Rhea > Rhea americana. Next base: position 1,015,711 of record NW_028186375.1, on the reverse strand, counting down.
GATGCTTTCCTTCTAAATGTCCAAAGGCTTACAGTGATAGATGGCATAGTTAGAATTCATTCCTGTTACAGTTTTCAGAGAAGAAAATGTACTTAGTGAGAGGGCCATTTAACAAGGAGCCAAGGTAAAGAATGTGAATATGGCAAGTGTAATTTAATCCTGCTAATGTAGATTGCAGCAGTGTGTTTGCTTGAGGTGGAAGCAAAGTCCTGCTGAGAGGCCTCCAAGGGAACTGCACTAATGAAGTTAATCTCAGAGTAGCAATGCAAGACTTTGTCTAAGACATAAAAAGAGCATCCAAAGCAATTTGAGTGTGGAAGGTACTTGTCTATTAGAGATGTGGGTTTTTTGTTTGTTTTTAATGTTTGGATGTTTGTCTGCAGATCAAGTTGTCATTCTGGTGAACTGTATCATGAAGGAGAAGGAAGGAAAAATGGCAAACTCTTAAACAAAAGCAAAATACCTTTCTAATCATTAACTCAGAAAACAAGTTTTAAGGTTCATTTGCTACTATTTCCAAAACTATCCTTTTGGTGCTGAGTAAATAATACCTCGGTGCTCTGTAAATACGTATTGGTTGGTATGGGTGTATTCATTTCCATTCTGCTCATGATGACAGCCTTGTTGCTCATTTTGTCTGTCTCTGGCAAACTTTTCCAAATGTTCTTGCACTGGGAGTATGCTTCTGAAATCTATTAGTCAAACTCCCAGCATTGCTTCATGGAAACTGTTGCAAAAATCACTTCTGTGACATTGTCTACGGAACCAGATGAAACTAGAGGTTGTTTTAGAACAATYGCAAAGCAGTTTTGTTTTGAGACATGTCTCAAATGAGTAACTCTGTAGTCATGCGTCTGTAAGGTTCATCCCTCCTGCCTGTTTTGTCCCTGAAATATTTGCCTATCAGCATCTATTGTCAAACTCAGTATTCCAAATCCTTAGAGCAAAAATTGATCTTTTTGTTATTGTGAAGCACTTCCTACTCTTSTGTGTGCGCTTACAGGTAATCATAGGATCGGTAGGGTTGGAAGGGACCTCTGGAGATCATCTAGTCCAACTTCCCTGCTTGGCAGGGTCACCTAGAGCATGTTAGACAGGGTTGTGTCCAGGCAGGCCTTGAATATCTCCAGAGAAGGAGACTCCACAACCTCTCCGGGCAACCTGTGCCAGGGCTCCGTCACTCTCACAGTGAAGAAATTCCCCCTCACATTCAGGTGGAACTTCCTGTGCTTCAATTTCTGCCCACTGCCTCTACTCCTGTCACATGAGACAACTGAAAAGAGTTTGTCCCTGTCCCTCTGACACCCTCCCTTCAGGTACTTGTACACACTGATCAGATCCCCCCTCAGTCTTCTCTTCCCCAGGCTGAAGAGGCCCAGCTCCAGCCCTCTGATCATCTTTGYAGCCCTGTGCTGGACTCTCTCCAGTGGCTCCATGTCTCTCTTGTCCTGGGGAGCCTAGAACTGGTAAAGTTCACTCTTCTCAATGCACCCCAGGAAACCATTGGTTTTCTTGGCCTCAAGGGCACATTGCTGGCTCATGGTCAACTTGTTGTCCACCAGGACAACAGGTCCTTCTCTGCAGAGCTGCTCTCCAGAAGGTCAGCCAGTTCTGCRTGTTCGTGCTTACACATGACTAGAATTGCTAGATGACAGTGTAGACATGCACTAATCCTGATACAGCAAGGATCCTGCTTGCCTTTTAGTTCTTTGACATTTGTTGTTCTCTGAACCTTCAAGATCTAGGGCTTCACTGCCAGGTTGTCGTTTCCATTGTCTATGCTGAAACTGAATATTTAGCAAGGTTGAGTTATAAATTCTGTGTTGTAGCTGGTGCAAAATCAGCTTTTACTGATTTTACTCTGAGCTTTCTGCATAAGCCAGCTTCAGACATAACTGTGAAGACATAAAAGGGTAGTTGGCACTTGAGCAAGAGCAGATTATTTTGGGACAGTCTGGTCCTTAACTGAAAAGTTGACTTTTTTTTTTTTTTTTTGAAAAACTATATTATCAGTGATGCAACGAACGTAGTGAGTATTGAAACATGAAATTGGTTTTTTTGGCTTTTCTGGCAGCATCTGAACATCGTGGGTGTGACTCATGTCCCACTCAGCTAGAGTTCAAACTTGAGCATTTTCAAATCCATTAGCAATCTAACATAGAGTGGTATTGACCTTACAGTGTACAGGAGATTATGATAGGGAGTGAAGATCTATGCATATTTCTCTTCAGAAATTTACCTAACATCAGGGTTAAATTGCGCTAGCTCCTGTTTGTAGCGAATTGTCCTTTAAGCTTTCTGGTGAGGTATACCTTCAGTACATTAAAATCGGTATTACTCATCTATTTGTTGATGGGAAAAACAGTTGTTTTTAAGGATGTCTATCCAGTCTGAGCAAAAACTTTTTGACGAAACAAAGCAAAAGTCTCACTTTTTTGTATGCTTCTATTGTTGAAATGTTTTAAGAACTTTGGAATCATTCCTGTAGAATTCTGTAGAAAGGCAGTAGTGTTTTTTTTCTTTAGCAATCTTAATTTAACAGCATGTAGCTACTCTTGCACTTGAGTAATTAATCTCAGTATTGACCTTGGGTAGGTAAGGGTCTGTCATATAGGGAATAGTAGGGATTAGTGTAGCTATAGCATAAAGGGCTTAGTAGTTTGGGTGATAGTCTCTTTAGATAAGAGTTGAAAGAATGTGTACACATTTAACTCAGTGCTCGCTTGGAATTGGATATTTGCTAATCAGCTCCTACACTCATGAGCCCTCATGCTGTATCAGCTGTCCCTGCCTTTCTGACAAATCTGTACTTGTAACCTTTTTTTTTCTTTTTTTAACCTTCCATGGTTTATTCAGATGCATCCTGTAGCACTGAAATACTATATCCTATGTCCTGCCTCTTTCATTTATTCTGCATGTTTCCGTTTGAAAATATAGCAGAATAAATGGACTGTGCACCAAATAAACTAACTATGAACAGATGGTGTTCCTGAACGGATATGCATTTGGAAAAAGAGAAGGACTTGCTAGATAACAAAACTCTTTTTCTGTTTTTTTTTTTTTTGTTTTTTTTTTCCATATTAATGTTTTGCCAACCTGTTTATATCAAAGATCCTTGCATAGTATCTGGAAGATTGCTGAAGGCTTTTCTTTCACGTAGCATCTTTTTTGATGGAAGGGTGAATGAGATGCAAAGAATTTTCTATTCTCTTATATGCTACATGGAAATTGTTTTAGCTTATGTTTATAGAAATATGCCTCTGTTATTCTTTTTAGCATATAGAACTGGCCATCGTTATGCTAAAGCAGTGCTTAAGGTCTAAATTACTCTCATGAGAGTTTAGCTCAGTGGTGAAAATCATGTTCTCTCTCATTGGAACTGGAGTTGTTTGTTTGTAACATTCCTTTCTCCACCTTCCCCTAGCAAACGAATCACTAGCTTCCACTTAGCAATAACTCTCAAATGAAGAAGGTCCCATTTTGTTGAATGTCCATTAGAATTGTTCTTTCCTCTGGATCTGCAGTGAGTAGATGACCAGATTTGACATCCAGACTTGTTGCTGTAGCTCGACTTGAAGTTGTGGTTTTATCCAGGAGTCACTGGCCTCTCTGACCCTCAGATTTCCTCCCCTTTGCATGCTTAATACCTCATAGTGTTGCCTCAGAATTAATTTCACGGCAGTAAGTCTGCCTGGCTGTGTAATGCCAACACAGCAAGCATCCTGCTCTGAACTGGCAAGAGACAGTGATTTACAGGAACAGATGAAGTCTTGTTTTYCCTACAGTCCTGTTAGGGAATGCTTAGAATCCATTGCAACTCTTCACACTGGAAGTCCAATGGATGCTGCTGCATAGGTGTAACTGATAGGTATGACCAATGCTGCTGCTAGTAGTTGTTGTCTCAGCTATGCTGACGCGCTGTGATGCATGAACAGTCACATCCAGAGATGCTAAGACATCACTAATGCAAGACCCATCTCCTGTATTGTAACTGCTATCTTTCTGCAGTGTTTATTCAGGTGAGTCACTTCTGTTTTATGGAGCCATGCCAGAACTTTGAGTTTATTGATGACAAGCTCCATAAGCCTACAGTGTTCAGTGATACTTCCAGGTCAGCTGTACCTGGTTGCCAGTCCCTTGAGGTAGGGTGGTATCTTCAGAGGATCCTGTTTACATGTGTCCAAAATACAATTTCTATGCATGAATGATAAAGTTTTATTTTTTGTTTATCGTGAAGATTGTCATGCAAGTTTCTCTTTAAATGAACTTCATAATCTACCAGTTTTTTTTTTTTTTTTTTTTTTTTTACAGATAGGAAAGATTCTGTTTGTATAACTTGTTTTCCTATTTCCTCATATCCTAAGTAGCTGACTCTTCTAGTCCTTATTTACTGCCATCTCATAATGTTTTCAGGAAAGCTTTCTCTAGTAGAAAGTATGTGTGTGTATGGAGTGGGGGGAGTATATGCAGCACATATTGTGTATATGGTAAGCTATGTATGTGTCCTGTTTGCTGTTTGTATCAAATATTAGTCTCCTAGTTCTCTGCATCTCACTTCCTGGAAGAAATGAGCTTCTCGGCTAAGTTGTAAATAAAACAACTCTACAGACTGAAGGCTTTCTCTGTTTTAATTTCAGCTGAATAACTACTGCCAGTCATAAGTCTCCTGATGAAGGGCTATAGTGTTCCTTGGTAACATAAAGTGCTTGTGTGGGGAGTGTGAAATGGTCCTTTTTGAGATTGGTAGATCTGGCTTTTTTAGGAAGTAGCTTTGGTGCTGTGTTTATGTAGGTTGTTAGGGTTGCCCAGCTTAGTTACTTTTTCATGCTAGTATTCTTTCAACAGTTTATGCAGGAAATACCAAGGCTGGTGCATTGGGCATCAGTGATGCAGAGAACATGCTACCTGAAAAACAAACAGATCGACAGCTACAGGTGTGTCTCGAGGCATTTTATATCTTCCCCTGTGTAACATTACAACTTCATGTAAGTGCAAGTGTTGCTGTTTTTAGCTAGTTGAACCTCTACAACTTTATTCAACTAAAGTCCAAGGTGATTTTTTTTTTTTTAATGTTTCATGGAATGTTTAGACTATGAATGCATAAGTCTTCTGAATTAAAAAAAAAAAAAAGACAAGCACAACATTGCCATTATGTTCAGATCAGTTACCTGCTAGACTTTTTTATCAAATTAAACCTGCTTGCAATTAAACCTGCTTACCAGGAAACCAGGAAATAGAAGGAAAAAGATTGACTTCTCTGCTGTGGAGCACTGAGACTCTACATTTGCCAGTGAAGCTTATAGTACATTATTTTGGTAGAATAGGATAAAACTCTCAAATACAGTGCTGCTATAGTCTTCTGCACTACCAGGGTGAAATGCCTGGACATGGAAGAAAAATAAAGTCTGGAGTGAAATGTTTTCTAGCTTTATTTCTAATTTCCTCAAAAGAAAACAGGTTGCTACCTAAACAAGCAGGCAGGCAAATTAGTCTGTAGGCCTCAGAGGATGGCTGAGCTCCTGACTTAAAAAGCACAACCCCAAAKAAATAAATAAATAAAACTTTAAAAACACTTACCTCAGAGAGACAGCCAAGGGTAGATGCTCCCGGAGTAGCTGGTAGTTAGGAATTGTGGAGCAGAGTGCAAGGCAGGCCTGGAGTGCAGGACCAGACCCCCAGCTCTTTGCCACGGCTACCCTGGGAGCCTCTACCAGACTGCTGCCTTCCAGGGACACTGAGCATTTGGGCTCCCCATCAGCCCTGTGACTTCTCTGTCATAGGGCTTTTACCCAAGGGCTCAGAGCGACCTCTGAATTGCTCTCGAGCCAAGTTTGGCTGCACCCAATTTTGCTTATCCTGCATTATGTATCTTTTAAGCCTTTGCTGTAGCAGGACTAAGGACTGTGTAGAAACTTCCAGAATGCTGCTGTTCAGATCTTAAATCTGAAGAGGAGTGTTCTGGTAAGACTTACTGGTCTTGCACTTATGTTACTGCACATCACTGTTATCTTCTGTGGGGCCTCATGACCTAGAGTCAGTAGGAGGGTTTCACACTGGAAAAACTGATGTTTTTTGTGGTGATTTTATTTCAGGTCTGTCTTAGTCTTTTGTCCCTCTGCCCTGGGACTCCATTCATTTCTAGCTGCCTCCTATTCTTCCACCTTCCTATGTCCTAACAACATCAGCTGTCTCTTTATCTGTTCCAGCCTTCTGTCTTCTTCAGATGCCAGAAGTTCAGTTCAGATGCACTTCAACAGAATGTGTAACCTGGAGGCAGAAAGCTGCACAGGGTTTGAGGTAGAAAGTGGGGAGAGGAGAAAGGCTGGAACTGGCAGGAGATCCTAACCAGCAAATCTAGAGGAGGGCATGGACAGCACTGTTTCTTGAAGAGGTAGGGAGGAAAGCAAGGCAAAAGTGGATGAATATTTCCCTTCTGGTCACCAGCGTCCTTACCTTGTGTGTGTTTCTTGGAGTAATGTATGGCACGATCCTGTTATCTCTAGATACTGCATGACTAATTCTGAAGATGTGTTTGTGATTAGAACAAGTTATTTAATTTCTTGATATTGGTAGATAAAGAATATTTTTTTGTCCGAAAAGAACTGTTACATCCTCCTAAAAGAAAGTATAGAATGGAAGGACTTACTATACCATTTGTCTTACAAAGTGGTCAAACTGAGATACCTTTCAGTATCATACTTGATTCATAACAGGAACTTGCATAAGTCATTTATAACTCCTGACACCCCGAGACCTTGTTTGAAAGCGCCTCTCTCAGAGCAGTGAGTCTTATTGTGGTGACATAGGTACATTTCTAGGGAATCAAAGTTCTGGTTTTCCGAACGTTATGTTCAAGCTAGTCTTGGCTGAAACAAATTTTCCCTCTCTTCTCTTTTAGTGATCCATACAGATTTTACTGACAAATCTTTGTGCTAATAACTTAAACGGTATATTGTTTCTAATATTAACATTCTCTGTTGATTAAATAGAAAATAGTATGCCAACATTACTTGCTTTCTTTAATTGGAACCTGGATGTTAGCAGATGACTGCAAAAATGATTGTGTTGCTCCTTGCTGCTTGAGCCATGGTAACTCTGTTTACCTTCTAGCTGGCCGGCTGCAAGTGTGAAATAAAATCTGTTTACTATATCTGTTACTGTGACTTGTCTGGAAGGTAGTAACTTAAATGTGTATTTTTTTTTTCTTTTTTTCATTCTTGCTCTTATACTAAACCCTTATTTATCTTGCACATAACTATAACTCTCAGGATAGGTTTGTGTGTTAGTCATAAGGCTCCTTACTTGCATTTGCTAACTCAAGGTGTTTTGGCGTAGGGAACCTCTACTGCTTTTGGAACATAGATGGAGATAGTTAGTTCTGAACTTCTGTTGTAGGTGAAAACACAAGAACTTGGTTAAGAGCATGTAGATTGAAACATTTCTGTCTTGAATGTGTTGGTTGGTTGCTGTAGAGTCATGAGCAAGTTACCTCAACCTGGGAAAAGTATAGTGAGGGGGTATGTGTACTCCTAGTTTCGTTTCTTTGCTTGGAAACAGAGAAATTGCACATACCTGAGACAAGCAACAAACTTCCTGGTACAAGTGTCATTTGTGCAGAATGTAGCCTTTAAAAATTGCATTAAAGCAAAGTAATTGTTAGACTTATTTGTTAAACCTCATCATTTTACTTTCATATCTTCACTTTGATACATATATCACAAAGTTATCTAAATCTGTCTTGTTCTCCAGTAATACTGCCCACTGAATCAAAAATTACATCAGAACATTGACATAGATGTTTATGTTCAACAATAAAGTTAGAGTGTCTCAGCAGGGAATCTAGTGCTATTTATTATATATATTTAGTATGTTTCACATTAATTCAAAAATACTTTTGTGAGGTGATAGGGGTTTCAAATCAAGTCAGTTGCTTATTTTGGAGTGCGTATCTTGTGCATTGGGAAACTTTTCTAAATGGAACGAGTTTAAGCTGTTGGGTCAAGAAGCACCTCTGATGATTAGGACACGTTTCCACTGCTGAGTAAGGAGAGTTTAGTTAGTGATTGTGCTATAACTTGTGGAGTGAGCTTATCTTACACATCATATGTATATTTACTGTAAGCTTTCCGGATTATGCATAAAGTAGAATTTCCCCTCGTGTGAAGAATCTGCTTTAACCTGCCATCTGTGGCATACGGGAATGTTGGAATTGCGCAACCCTCCCCTCTGTCCCCACACATCCGGGTAAGAAATATGACTCTTGTTCCAGTGTGATGTGGATTTCTCTTCATACCGTAGCCTGAATTGACCAAAGCAAGCACAGAGTTTTGAAAACTACCTGGGACGTGTTTTGTTTGCTTGTTTTGTAAATGAGTTGTGGATCTTCCACATCCTTTATCAGAGCTAAAGCCATTTCTTTGGTGCTAGAATACATTAAAAGCAGAAACACAAAGGCTTTCCTTCAAAAGAAAATCTCTAGAAAGGCAGGCTAAAGGATAATTATATTGATTTTGCTCTAAGAGTTTTGACATGATATTTACCATTGCACTGTTAGCATTGTTTCCTTAAGTGCTCTGGATTAGGAGAGAAGCAATGCTTAACACAAGGGACACTGAATTTCATTACACACCTGGTTTTGTTCTCTATCCTGAGCCCAAAACATAGTCCATACTCATTTTTAAACCTGTAGGATATAGCTATGAGCAAGGTAGAAAGCTTCTTGTGAGATTTGATGCAAGCTGGATGAACAGTTCCTGAAAACAGCAGGGTAAGAGGAGCTAGAAACATTCTTCCTCTGTGCAGCATGGTAGTGGAAGAGGTGAGTTATATTGGACTAGTAACTGGAATAAAAAGTCATTTAGACTGAGCCAGAGAACTAAGCTTTTTACTAAATTGTTTCATCCAACAACCTCAGTGCAAAATACCAAAAAATCTACTGTGTATTTAAGCTGCTTAAAGAAGAAGCATTATGTCCTGCGTGCAGTGCCTGTTTTCTTAAATTGTGGCCTCACTGGAGGAGGGCATCTTACTGGGGAAGTGAGTTAAATGGCTCACAAGGAGATCCCCGCTCCTCCTGCAGGGCAAGAGGAGGATTGTGCTAAGTCAGTTCCTCAGACCCTCAAGTCAGTTCTCTGGATGTCTGGAAGAAGAGACTGAGGCACCTTTTCATTTGAGTGAAGCTGACTATGACTGGTGCTATATTTATAAAACCTTTCTCAAGAGAAGATCTTACTTAATATGAACCAGGTTGTTTTAGAATCCTTTTACAAATGTTCTTTAGTGACCTAAATCATACAAATGACTCTGGGTATTGTTGTCAAATTTAAAGCTTTGAAAGGTTTTTAGGAAAAAGCAGTTTCCTAGCAAATACCTGAATGCTTCCTATAACTGCTTTCTTACAGATCCAGCCCTATGAGAAGATAAAGGCCAGAGGACTGCCTGATAACATTGCTTCTGTACTGAACAAACTGGTCGTCGTGAAACTAAATGGTGGCCTGGGCACAAGCATGGGTTGTAAAGGCCCCAAAAGTCTTATTGGGGTGCGCAATGAGAACACCTTCTTGGATCTGACAGTTCAGCAGATTGAGGTAATTTCTGATGRGCTTTGAGAATTACTGTGGAGACTTCAAGGGGTCTGTGAACTGGAACCTAATCTGAAACCCACCTAAAACTGAAATTCTTGCCACTACAGAAGAACCTTCCTTGATGAGTGTGATCTCGGTTAAATATCTGATTGACTAACTGGTAGTGCTTTGGGTTTTTTTTGAGCGAGGAGAAATGAAGATCTACTTCTTGTTTGACACCGCTGCTGTCACTTAGCATGCTGGGTTTTAGAGTTGTACTTTGGAATAAAGCATTCCCCTATTTCCTGCAAGCAAGACGCATGGGACTAGTCCTGTGTAATCCTTTAAGTGTAATCACAGCAGAGGCTTACCAAAAGAACGAGGAGAGGGAAATGGAGTCTGGTCAGAGTGCTAGTGGCGGAGTAGGGAATTGCTTTGGAAGGAATGGGCAAGGGTGATGCCCAGCTTACATGGATAAAGGGACAGAGCAATCAGCAGTTGAACTCTGTCCACTCCACACCTGTTGCTGCAAGTGTAATTCAGCGGGTGGACACAAATCCAGGCAGTGATGGCTGTGCCCATAAACACAACGGTCAAATTGTGGAGTCAACCTGTGGTAGCTAACTGCTGGGCATCCTCTAGGTGCAAGTTCAAACTCAGCTTTTTAAAAGCTTTGTTATATAGCTTAGAAAAAAAGCTTTTCACAGCAGCTTAGAGTTCCTGGTCCAATTAAAACCCTCATCTTAGAAGTGATTGCTGGGATTTCCCTCTGAAAAAAGAAAAGTAAAAGAAAGTAACAGCTGGTGGTGCTGAGAGGGAGCATTTCAGCTTATGTTTTTAATGCAGAGAGTTCCTCTTGCAGCAGATAATTAAGATGGTCATTATAGTTGGAAACTGGGTGCGTGTGTTCTGCAGTTCCTAGAGCTCAGAGCATTTCTGCTTTAATTCTTTGTTTTGTTTGGAGTGGTGCTCTCCCACACAGGTTAGACATTCCTATACAAGACTTAGATTAGCATCGCACTAAYGCTGTCCTAATCCTTTACTGCTGCAGGTGCTTTCTCAAAAGGGTCACTGAGGCAGTCTCTGACTTCACTAGAGGTTAATGATCCCAAACTCTGCCCAGTGGATAAGGGTGATCTGATTCACCAAGCCCTGAACTCACTGAAGTATCTTTTCTGCCTGGCTATATTTTTGATGGAACTCTGTCTTGTTTTCTGAATTCTACCTTTGCTGTGCTGTCGATGTGAAAATGATCCCCTGTATTTCAGCTCCATTTTATAGGTGCCTGAAAAATTGTAACATTCCAACTAGTATGTACTCTTGATACTATTAACCTATTCATAGTCCACCAAAATGGCTTAAAAGTACTTACTGTGCATAAGAGATGGAAGCTTTTGCAACCTCACCCTTTAAATGTACAGTACGCAGAGTCTTATTCTGATGGTTTAATAATTTTTGAGGAAAACACACCTTTTTAATAAATGATAATTTAAAGTTTAAAATAATTTTTTGGTTTTCAAATTCTGAGTCTTGATGTGGATTTAAAAACAAAGATTATTTATGCAGTAACTAATGTGGCCCTTGTCTTAAATACTTCATTATTTACAAGGATTTGTTTTCCTTTACCTGATTTATTATCAATTCCATTGGTATAAGAATCTCTTTCCTGTAACAAACAGACAAAATAGACTGGAAATAATAAATGCATTAATTTCCTGGAAACTCTTAGGTGGCAGGATTAAAGCTAGTAATCTATGCTGAATTTACCATTTCTTTCCCATCTCAGCATTTAAACAAAATCTACAACACCGATGTTCCTCTTGTTCTAATGAATTCCTTCAACACTGATGAAGACACCAAGAAAATCTTGCAGAAATACAGTCACAGCCGTGTGAAAATATATACTTTTAATCAAAGCAGGTACCAAAAAATTTCTCTCCTCTACTTGGGATAGAAGGAAAGACTAGCTTGCTCTTTCTCATACTGGTATAGGGCTTAGTTTGAGGTGGCTACCTAATAATGGCATCTTTTATACTTAACATTCAGTCTCTTTTGGGGTGGTCTTCGGCTGTAATATGAGGAAGCTTTGGTAAAGGCAGAGACAGTGTACTGAAACTGGAGAGAAGGGTGAGGGAATTACAGTTTCAAGAAGTGTTTTGAGTAGCAGCATACTGGATGCTGGGGACTTGATTCCTGAATTTGCTTTCAGGATCCCTGGGCTCTGGAGGGAGACAGAGCTTGGCTTTCCTGCCAAGAAAAAACTGATCCGACGTGGCTGATGGATGTTGGAGGTGTGCAGGTAGTACAGGGCGGGCTCTGACCCTATGTGTCAGAAGAAAGCTGTTTTACCTCACAGTCTGAGGACTGAGTAAGAGATTTGCATTCTACATCTTCAAAGTGGATGGATCTTCCAATTCACAGTACTTAAACTAACCTGGAAAGCTCAGGTTTAAAAACTGTGTATAAAAAAACCTGCACTTTTACCACTGCCTTTTGTTTTACTTCATGCTAGTCTGACATTGGTGAGAGCTTAACAAAACCATTGCCTTCCCAGGTATCCTAGAATTAACAAGGAAACTCTGCTGCCAATAGCCAAGGATGTATCTTACTCGGGAGAGAATACAGAGTGCTGGTATCCCCCAGGCCATGGAGACATCTACGCCAGCTTCTATAACTCTGGTCTGCTGGATAACCTTATTGGAGAGGGGAAGGAATATATTTTTGTATCCAATATAGATAACTTGGGTGCCACTGTGGACCTTTACATTCTTAACCATCTTATGAACCCACCCAATGGAAAACGTTGTGAATTTGTCATGGAAGTCACAAACAAAACCAGGGCAGATGTGAAGGTAAAAACAAATAGTTACTCAAGTCTGTTCGAATGCCTTGCATCTTGGTAAAATCTAGACATCTTCTCTTCTGTATGCATGAACTCAGACATACAGTAAATCTTCTTACAGCTATTTCAGGCACCATTTAACACATCAGCTGTGATCTAATTTGAGATGCACAAAATCAGCAAGTTTATGAAGTGCTAATTCATGGAACAAATTGGATCTAGGTTTGGGGCAACAGCAGACAAAGCCTGGACTTGACAGATCACTGAAAACACAAGTAATTTCTGCAGGATGTAGGTCGCAACCTCGCTGTCTTCCCCAGACTCTCCCTTACAAAGGGGAGAAGTTGGGGATGCTGAAAGCAGAGCACAGAGGGGAGGGATGCAGCAGTTCTGTCACTACTGATTGAAGATTGCCTGAGCTACGTAGGCTGCAGTTTACATGTGAATTACACAGCTCGCTTTGTCGTGGCTGCCAGTCAGCATCCTGCCCTCACCACTTGTCAGATGGGCTAGTAGAACCTGACACATTATAAACTGATTTGTCAAGTAACAGTACTTTGCCCCTATTCTTTTAAATATGAGGATGGTGGGTGGGAAATGCAGTTTTCTTATTCATTAGCCATTAAGAAAAGTCTAACTTGGTTCCATAAAACCACTATGGTTAGTGGTTATATAGCTATTCAGTATAAGAAGACAGGGCTTCATCCATGGATAGTCCAGGTTACTGAAGCAACGCTTGTTTCTCCAGTAAGTGCTGCAGATACATAACAGAGATAAGTTAGAGTCTTGGAATCTAGCGAAGTTCTGCTGAAGGTCATCTTTAAACTACAGCACTTTCAAAAGAATCTCAGCAGCTTTCATTGAAAGAAAACACTGTCTTTAGAGCACTGACATGTTATTGCTTGACAGTTCTGACTGTCATTTAAACATATTCTGTAGTTAGGAACCTGGTACCTGAACACAGGCAACATGTTTTCACTGGGGCTTAACTTTCAAGAGTACCAAAACATTGCATGTGTTTTGGGTAGGGGGAGAGCTGCTCAGCTGGCCTGTCATGAATGGGACTTAAACTTGTTCTTTTACCCTTGCAGGGTGGGACACTTACGCAATATGAAAACAAGCTGAGACTTGTGGAAATAGCTCAGGTCCCAAAAGCACACGTTGACGAATTCAAGTCTGTGTCAAAATTCAAAATATTCAATACGAACAACTTGTGGATTGCTTTGTCTGCAATTAAAAGGCTGCAAGAGAAAAATGCTATTGACATGGAGATCATTGTTAACCCAAAGGTAATCAGACAGGAAGATTTTTAAGGAAACACTCGAAAGAACTGTTTGTTTCTAGGCAACTGAATAGTGGTTGCTACTTTCAAAAAGGAGCCAGTTGGTTGATTAATGCAGAACTCTTAAGTATGTTTGATTCTCATTCTGAGCGTATTTATCTGCTGGCCATGCTTACGCAAGCTTTCTCTTCCAGACCCTGGATGGAGGCTTGAATGTTATCCAGTTGGAGACTGCAGTTGGTGCTGCTATTAAGAGTTTTGAGAACTCTCTGGGGATAAACGTACCTCGTAGTCGGTTTTTGCCTGTTAAGACCACGTCGGATCTCTTGCTTGTGATGTCTAATTTGTATAGCCTTAACGCTGGATCCTTAACAATGAGTGAGAAACGTGAATTTCCAACGGTGCCTCTGGTCAAACTGGGAAGTTCTTTCACAAAGGTAACCTGCTGTAGTTACACTTTGTTTTCATCTTTTAGAATAAAAATGCAATTCACAGGTTAAAAGGGAGGTTGGCTTTATCTGCCTCTATCCATCTGGATGTTCCTGTTTGCTTTAAATTACCCTGCTAGAATGCAAACTGCTTAGTATCTGTGCCTGCTGTCTTACTCTGTGCTCCTTCACCCTGTCAGCCAAGGAAGCAGAAGGGTGAATTGGATTGTGTGTTCTCTAGCGCTCCCCAACTCTTACCCAATACTGCTGTCACTGTTTCTCATGTCTGTAGTTATCATCTCTGACAGAAATGACAATATCATGCTGCTTCCAAAGTAGCAACATTTATATTTGGCAGATGAGCTTCTAGAAAGATCTCTCAGATAGCTTTCTGAAAACTCTCTTGCTTGTCTTAGTCCGCAAATGGATTTAAAACAGTCTCTATTCTTTTCCCTCCCCAAAGGTTCAGGATTACCTGCGGAGGTTTGAAAGCATACCAGATATGCTTGAACTGGATCATCTCACAGTTTCAGGTGATGTTACATTTGGGAAGAATGTTTCATTAAAGGTGAGCATATAAATGGGACCCGCTTGCGTATATACGATCTCTGCTATGCTTGAAGAAAACTGATCCTACCTAAATCACTGACTTCATGCACAGTCAACTGGCAACATTCCTAGTAATTAAAAAACTAACCCCTTGCGCTTGTTCATAAGGGTCCCCGTTCAATCAGCAGAGCTGCTTCTCTGTATGGTTTCATTACAAGTTGAGGTTTCTGTCTACCAGCAGAGTACCTTGAAAACCGTAGACCTCATGACTCTGTGCTCAAAACAGTGCTTGTGCCTTTTTCCCTTAGCTCTACAAGGCATGTACCACCTGGCCTCCCAGGCTGGCTTTACAGGTCCATTTTCATCAATTTGTGTTCTTAGTGAAATACACAGCTGAGCAATTTTGCRTGTCATCTCAAATTCTTCATTCTTCTTCCTTAATTTAAGAGCCTGTTTGGCCAGATCTGGCCAACCCCACCAAAACACTGGTGGCAGCAGCTGAACTCACCTAGACTGTTACAGAGCCATGACGATCAGTGCAAGATGTGAGGCAGCCTCCGGAAACTGAGCTGCCTCAGGCTGTTCTCTGAACCTGCAGGCTCAGYTGCTCCACTCTGTTCCCAGCCCTGTGTGGGGCACAGCAGTTCTGTTCGGTTGCCTTAGGGCTGCAGTGGGGACCTGCGTCATGACATGCTAACGGGGCGTTAACAGTCTTGCACCCAAGAGCAAAGAGCCCTGATAGCACTCACAGCAACCAGCTCTCACAAATAAGGCATCAGCTTAACTTGTAATCTGGCAGTATCTATTGTGCTGGTAATTGCAGCCTTTCCAGTAGTGCTTGTTTTAAACTTTTTCATGCAAAAAAAAAATTACCTCTCTGCAGAGACAGTAACTCAGTCCAAGTGCATGCACGATCTGGCTTTGTTACAGCTGCTATCTAGCTGGACTTCTAAACAAAAATACTCTTGTTCATTCTAAATCAAGCATTACTACCAAGCAAAGTTTCTAAATGCGTGTTCCTCTCAAAATTTAGGGAACTGTCATCATCATTGCAAATCATGGCGACAGAATTGACATCCCAGCTGGAGCTCTACTAGAGAACAAAATTGTATCTGGCAATCTTCGGATCTTGGACCACTGAGTCAGTGAAATGGCACAGGCGGTTCTGCGTACTGCTGTGTTACACCAGCCTCCTCCTGGAAGAACCTTCTAAGCATTAGAAATAAGAAGTACACAGAGGGCTTATGCTTTGTCATCGTCACAGTACCCTGCAGTATTAATTTAAAATTAATTTCTCTTGCTTATCTTTTTAAGCAACACACAGTGCAAAGGATGTGTGTGTGTAAGTAAGTAATGCTTCGGTCCTTAAAGAGATTCTGTAACTCGGTTAATATATCCTTGAAGTGCAATACTGTTTGTCTTGGGGGTAAGATGGACAGATCTTTGATTAAGAAGTTCAGAGGCTTGCCTCTTTCTGCAGTTACAATTCAAAACTACTAAAATGTTAAAGCTGTGAAGCAATACACATGGGACATGGGTAGCTGCTCCTGTGACTTATTATGAAGTATAAATGGCAGATGCAGTTGAAAACCAAATGTTTCACAACTGCTAAATGAGCTGTTATGGACCCTGTATTTCATCTGTTCACAAATATCACAACCCTAATTGTCTTTAAACTCTTCCCCACCCCCAAAACCAGTAGTTGAAGTGTTCTATCACAATACGCTCTACATCGAGATACTGGGGTAAGGCTGTCAAAACCTCTGTTTCTGTATTGTGATAGGGAGAGGAAATGGGGATGTTTCAAACTCACCCGAAGAATCTTGAGAGAAATGCCTCAGTATCCAAGTGTGGCGTTTGCTTTCTCACATCCCCTTTAAGACTGGATCTCCTGTTAACAAACACCTTAAACCTTGTTCTGCCCTATTCAATACATGGATTATATCACTTTGAGTACACCCATGTTCATATTGTTACAGTCATGTATGTTAATTTATCACTTGCGTTATTTCTAAATTTGTACAGGAATCAAGATCCCTCTCATGATCACGTTTTTGATTTCTTAATGTTTCTCTCATATTTACATGCAGACAGCTTTATTTTATAAGCTTAGTATAACACAGGTATATATCATTAAAGAAGTTGGTCTTTAAAAACAACTGTGATTTTTTTTATAGCTTTATTGTGACGGACAATTTAACGACAGCTGTTGTGTTACCAGATAAGCATGCCTGCCTGAAGAACTCATAGGCACACGCACTGTAGACCATTCCCTTGTACATAATCATCACAGGGTTAGGCACTCGGACTAGGTTAGGTAACGAGTGGGAGGTGAAATACACAGGCACTTTTACTTAGTACTGGCAGCTTCCAGTCTTAAAAGGTAGCATTAAAAACTCTTAAATAAATTAATTTCAGTTGCACCTTTCTCTGTAGTGTAACTTTTTTTAACAGTGTGTACAGCAGCCTAAAAACTTCAAAATGATTTCTGTGCCCTTTGCTCTGCCCTCCTTCTGTCTGTCTTTATATACACTGTTTTGAGTCTTTACCATTGTGGAGGAATTGGCAAAGTACTGAAAAAGTTACTGTGAAGTACCTACCCTAGTTATAAGTGGCAGAGCCTAATCATTATGTTGGAAGCTGGAAGAAGCGCTCTGTATACCAGCCTTTTTACTACCTTAAAATTCCACAGAAAGCCCACTGTTATCTTTACTAATGATTAGAATCTCTAAAGTCTATTGTGGGGCTAGATAATGGCTTAAGCAAACAGACAATTATTAGAAAATTGTGTCTTCAGATGGCAGTTTAGAGCCCAGCTGTGAGAAATACCCTGAAACAGGACTGCTCCCTAACAAATCTGAATCCTAAATGCAAGCAATCAAAAAGACATTTATTTATATAAAGTTCCGTATAAAAATAATTTTTAGAACAGCATAGTGTCATAGAGAAAAACATTTTCTACAGCATTCAACTGCAAGATTTTTATATTGTACCATCATTAAATAAGGTGGGACACCATGTGAATTTCATTGCACTAGAAGAAATGCAAAGCATCTTTTTAATATAAAGATATACAGAGCATTCTAGACAACTACAGCTGTGTTACAGCTATGTGTTTTTTTGGATTTGGTCCAAAGAAACCTGAGTCTGTTTCCAGAGAGAATGAAAAACATTGCACAGACAGCTGATCACTTCTTTCTTGCTGAAGGACACTGAAAAGATCACTCCCTGCAGCTCACTGAATCTAGTTTCTCCAACTATCAATAGCGCCCTTTCTCGGACTCTGTTCTTAAGTATTCACCTCACAGTCATCAAGCTCCTAAGAAGAAAGTTGGTCTGTTGTCAGGGCCAAACGCCTGCTCCGGTGGATTATCACCTCTTCTGCTCCCAAATTTCAGCCATGTTTAGGTCTAAGTTGTTAAGGCCTTTCAGAGCTTGAAGGTTTCCAGTGTAAAAGGCTACATCTGCCATCACCAGTCTGTATTGAAACAAACAACATGATTAGCACCTGAGCCTGTCAGATCAGCTTGGGCTGATCAGGAGAGGGAAGGAAAAGGAAAGGGGAAAAAAAAAAAAAAAGAAAAAGAAAAGAAAAGAAAAGAAGAACTGAGCACACAAGTTCAACTGTTAGAGTGAATTACATTTGTATTAAATATCAGTTTAAAACAAGGTTTATCTCACAAGAGTGATTGATGATAGTACACGACTGACTTACAATGGTAACTGCTAGATGTAAAGCTTGTTACAGGGAGGGGATGTAAAACAACGCAAGTTTGAAAAACCTCAACAGGAATTAGGTGTCTAAAACTTATTCTCTGCAGTATTTCCAATCTCATCACAATTTAAGATCCTGATTCCATTGTAACTTGGCATATTAATTATTGCAATGTCAACTTCCGTATTCTGGATGTTTAACATAATAGCAACCAATCAGCACAGCAGTTACACTGCATGCTTAACGATTTATCCAGCGTTAAAAGCCCTCGTACATTGTAGAAACATACCATAGGATGAGAGAAACACGATAATGCCGTCCCTACTTAGCTAGTAGGAAGATGTAGGAACAGCAGTTGTATTTTCATAGTAAAAATTTAACCAGGATTCACAGAACTGGACTTTCTTTTTTTAAACCATTGTTAGAGAAACAAGCAGTTCAGAACAGGATAAGAATCAGAAAAAGAAACAAGTTAAAAACTAGGTCAATGAAAACTGCTAGAAAAACATCACTGGAATTAGGGTCAATTTTCTTCTCTAGCACTACCTACACACTCCCAGAGACCAGTGTTCTGTAACTGCTGCCGCAGAAGAAAGGACTCGAAAGGCCTTACTGTTCATAGCTGCAGGTTACAGACACTGGGGACAGCAAGGAATGACTCTGTACTGGGAAATACAATGCCAACAGATCAGCAAAACAGCTGCCTGGACCCTTCTCTCAAAAAGGGGTCTGTTCAGGCCACCCAGTGGCGAGCAGCAGGCAAAAACCACGGCTCGGAACAGGGACAGCACAGCACGTGTTTCAGGACTGCGCCGGGCGCCAGCGAGAGACCCTCCAGGAACGTACGCTGCGTGCTCTCCTTTCCAGCCTGGGCTGCTGCAGCCTCACGCCCAGTCATTAAGCTTGTTGGCTCACAAATATCTTAATAAGTACTACAAGCACCTTGGTGTTATCTTGCAAATACACCGCGAGAAGTACAGAAAACTCTCTGCTCTCCAGATGAACTGTTACACATAGAGGACAAGGATGAATAAGCTTAACAGGACATGAAAAAATAAATGGAGCAGAACCAAAACTCCTCTTTACTCTAGCAACATTTGAAAGCATTTATAAACTTCCTTCTCTGTTTTCTTCAACCTAAGACAGTATTTTGGGCACATGGTTAGCCTAGCAAATTTCACCCCTGATACACTGCAAATAAACATCCCAGCTCACTAGAAAGGATTAAAAAAAAAGCTCTATGATTCAAGGCATACTCCAACTTAAAACAGGGATTTGGTCTGGAAGATGCTATGCTGCTTTCTGACTGTATCTGCCACCCAGCACCTCAAAGTACACCCTCGCAGGAGAGGTGCCACCTATCTGTTTGGTGATAGAGGGTTGTATTGGGACAAGAAAGGGGTAAAACTCCGTAATTTATGTGTAAAAGCTGCCATTGCACAGATGAAATATTCCTTTTTCTTACTTGTACTGTGCTGGCACCTTCACTCATCATCCACATTTGAAAATTGCTTCGTGAATCACACAATTCTTGCAAATTAAGCTCTGGCTGCTGCTCTCATAAAAGGAGAATGACAATCCGCAAAACGAGGAAACCCACCTACGTCTTGCAACAAGTCTGTGGTAGGACAAGTCTGTGGTTGGACTTAACTCCCAATCTATTGCCAAGCTCACGGCATTCRTATAGCTCCAAGTGTCAAACTGGACCTACTTAAACATGGAGCGTGGCTGCATTCTGCAACCACAGCTTTCTTGCAAAGACCAAAATTCTTCATTTAAATTAAGCAGTAAAAGGCACCCAAACATACCCATTCTGAGGTCCTCCATCATTGACTACATTTAGGTGGGCTAGCTGCCTCTTCAAATGAAGTTTGTAGCTTGCATTAATTCTCAAAAACAACATCTAGAAGAAACCACAGAACCAGAATAAGGAACCATCCCCATACTTGTGTCATTGCCTACAAAGAAGAAATACATTGCAAACAACGTTTTAAGTCACTAAACTTCAGTTTTGTTCTTGTAAACCATGTTGTCTTTCYTTCTGCCAGTCCTGAGCTTTCTCGCCACTCACAGTACATATGTCATGGCAGGCAGGACAGTTTACACCCTCATCTGTTTGTTACATGTTGCATTTAGAGGACACACTCTGGAGCATGAATTTTTCTTCCCTATTGTCTGAAGCACCTAGCAGCATATATTAACGCTAGAAGGCAAGTGAATCCTTTTGTTGTACTATGACTATGAACCTTACATTAAAGGCTTCTTTTTTTTCCCCTCCAAGAAAAATTGCAGAAAATAGTTTGAAGGGACCATCTAATTGAGCATAAAAGAGAAACTACAACTAAGCGCCTTCCATGACTATATCAGTGATCCCATCCTTAGTTACAGCTCTGCAGAAGCACTAACTGCYGGAGGGGAAACACATCTAGTAAGACTTGACTCCGTATTTAGGGACCTCAAACCCATTCCCTAGAAGGGCTGCCTTTGAGCCACAAAGGGCTGCCATCTGTGTGGAATTTCAACACTCATTCCTGAACTGAGGATCCACCTCTCTAGACATTCAGCTGCAGCTCAAAGGGCTGGAATYAATCGATCCATGTGCCTCACTGTTCTCCCCAGATTCTCATCCAAACTTGAACTGCCATTCAGACCAGCTGACTGCATTGCTACAGTCAACCCTTTTAATGTGCATTTTCTGCAAAGACTTGAGGAAGATGTTTTTGCCTAAATAAAGCAGAAATCTCTCTTGTTAGAGTTCATATGTGCGAGTTCATTGAGGGTGTTAAACAAATCTCAAAAATACTAAAAATACTCACTTGAGTTTGTTCCTCGGGAAGGAGATCATATATAGCTTCATGCATCTTCGCCATTTGCTTACAGATATTCCTGAAGCATGCTGAAGGAACAGGAGCTTTCACTTCGTACTGTAAATAAAACCAAAAATAGTTATTCCTTTCTACCATCTTAGAACAGTTTATATAGGGGAATTTCTAAAAACAATCTGAAGCCCTGAATTGCTAACGACATTTTTTACATATTACRAATGAAATGCTCACAGGGCCACATTCTGTTGCTTTTCACCCCAGGACTAGCATTACACAACCTTCTAGCACTTCTGCTTTACTGTCTGCAAACACTACCGTTCAAACTAGTATGYAACTCCAGCATCTCCCAACTTCACCCATTTATCTTCATTAGGTTTTAATCGGTTCACTTTGCTCATTATTTTTGGTTAGTTTCCATTACCCTATGGCAATTACCTATGCACCAGATCAACATTACACCTACTGGACCAAACATCTGCCTTGTACGAGGCAGCATGATTTCTACAGATACAGATGGAATAATTAATGTGACAAGTAAACAGACTCATGCTGTGTGTCCTGTTAGCTGGCCCACTCTTCTTTCGGTCTATATTCTCACTAGAGTCAATGAGACAGAAAATTTTCTCTTATGTATATGTCCCTCAGTATTTCACCATAATAAATTATTTCTCCAAGACATATACATCAAAATTTCTGGTCAAAGAAAAGCATAAAGAAGCAGAATATCGAAAACTCAGTACGGACCAAGGGACTGATGAAACAGAAAACAAGGGACTGATGAAACAGAAAACAAACAAACAAAAAATTCTGCAGAAATTCCTGTGAAAATAAAGTGAGAAATATCCTTTTTCTTACAGTGACTGAGATCTGAGAAACAAGACACTGAAAAACACCTAGACAGCAAGAGAAGGAGAATAAAATTCTTCTGTTCCTACCCTGGAAAGGGAAGATCTGAGCGTGACATTAGAAGTACTCAGAAAAACTATACCAGTGACAACAGTGAAATCAGATCTTCTGCAGAGGCTGTGCTAGCACAGGCCTGGGTTAAATGCTGGTAGGTCTCTTTCAGCATCTTCCTTCCTAGGAAAGRAGACTCTGATATTTCCACTGACCTGTGCAAGCCTCTGAGGGAAACAGCTGAATCACTACAATAAATTGACAGACACATGGGAGGGACTGCTTTCCCTGATGCTACTCTGAATGGCAAAAGAGAACATAGCTTACCTCAGCGTGAAAGGAAAAAAAAAAAGAAAAAAAAGAAAAAAGAACAGGTTACTGAGAAACTCTTTAAGGAAAAGCCAAACCAATGACCTAATTCTAACAGGAGAAGCAGCAAAAATAGTTTTTACTACTCCACAAGCCCCATGGGTGGAGTGAGACAACCAGAGCACTACACAACATGCAGGACTGCGCCTCAAGATGTTACCAGGGTTCGGCAATGTATCGTTTAAAATTTACYAGCAAGTCGTAAACCCAAAGGGAACCAGCCAAGCTGCAGCTAGGGCTCTTGCACGACTGCCGGCAAATCACCCTCCCCTTTAGGACTGGAGAAAAGCAGCACCAAAAAGAAACATGAGCTCCAGCCCTGCAATTTGTTGGACATTTCTATCTCCAGCTAAGGTCAATTGCAATTAATATCATGAGGGATCAGACCTAAACTTACTGCTCCTCTATCCGAACAGTCACAGGACAGCAAGCTCCAAGAGAMTCTAAAAATGTCACCTGAATTTTTCCATTAGCATTTATCCCTTTTTAAAAACCTACCCCTTTAAAAAATCCCTCCCCCCCCCCTTTTTTTTTAATTAAACCCCTATGCCTGTTCTACCTCTGGGCTAAAGCTGCAAGACAGATGCCGGGAATTGCTCGTGCTGTTGTGAAACGCTCCGCTGAGAGCCCGGCCCTCACGGCCAGACTGTTTAACCACAGTTCCTGTCCCACAGAGCTCACAAAGCAAAGCAGTGCTCGGAGAAGCACAAGTCACTTGTCCAGATTACCCATGTACCAGGTCAGTGTCACATCTAYTGCACCAAAAGGTACAAAGCAGTGTGATTCTAGAACATGCAATTTGCTTTTAAAGCATGCTGGACATCACACTGCCATGAAACTCTCGCACATTTTTTCAGATTTACACACTTTAAGGTAGGTGACCACTCTTATCCACAAGTCACTCAAATATCTGGACCCCTGACAAAAACCTACGAAAACAAAGATACCAATACAGTTGTGCTAACATGCTCATTTGCAAATTTCCTATGTTTTTATGTTCTTCGACATCTTCACTGCCAACATGTTGTTATTTCAGGAACAAGACAGGCCCATATAGGGGAAATGTGAGGAAGGGAGGCAAACCAACACATGGTCTTCTCCTCTCCTGAACTCTGTAGGTTGCATTCACATGAGCCTGGCAGTTTCACTCAGTCTTTAAGAGCTCTTAAGGACAGAAATATTCTCAGTTTACATCTCCTGTCAGCTCAGGAGAAAACTGGCTTGAAAGATGGAAGGAATACTAAGGGATAGACACTTACAGACTACACTCAAGAAGAAAAGTGGTGTTACTGGCTTGTTGTAGGCTAACATATTTACGATCCAGGATCTAAATTTTAGCATTTGTCTTTTATTTTCAAGAGATAACAGTAAAAGAGTTCAAAAAGGCACATTACTTTACAGAACAGGCATTCTATATAGTCCTTAGAAAAAGTTACTTTCTAAAATAAGCGACTCAAAAAGAAGATAATGTAAATGTAGCTAAAAGGAACAGGTTTGTCCAAACCAATCAAATCTGTCACTGAAGAATTAATCTTTCCCCCTCCCCTCATGAAACAGCTTAAAAGAGAGGCAGAAAACCCAAAGTAAAACATAAGCTTTAAAAGTTTATGTATTTTTAACCATAAAGGCCCAGAATAGTCCTATCTTGCTGCAGAGCCTTTTCATAAACCCCAGGAATGCAGATGTTTTGCCTCAAAGTGAGTAAGGGTAACCAGATTCAGCTCAGGAGCAGCCTTCTCGGCTGACAAGCATGCAAAACAACCCCCATAAACTGCCAAACCCCGGGCCTCTCAGGTGAGCTTGCTGCAGCACCTGAGCACCTCACGGGACAGCTAYAGAGCAGGAACCCCTTAGCACAGACTCGCAATCGCCCGGCCTGCAGTCCGGCTGAAGGGCCAGTCCTTCCCCTCACAAAACTGTGCCTCCTCAGCAGGCCTTGCCATTTCCTCAGCTGCAGGAAATCGCATGCTCCCAGCTTCCAAAGAGGCACCACTGGCAAGAGCAGGAAATGAGAGCTGGCCCTTAAAGGCAGCAGCCTGACTACCAGAGCTGTCAGGTGATAAAACSGCCCAGCGTAGGAGAGCACTTAAATTTCTAAGCACTATAGCATCCGCACCGGCCAAAGCATACTGGAGGTGGAATAAATGAACACTTGTTTTGTTTTGATTTTTGAAGGTGAGGGTGAACCAAGACCCAGATGGTGAATGTTAGGAGAAAACACATTCACAAGCACAGCACAGAGCCTTGTGCATGTACAGTTTAAAGACATTCAAACAACTCCTGAATAGGAAAATTTTAGACTCCATTTGAAACATCTACAGTGTATACAATGAGACATCCAAAAGCAATTTAGAGAGTGCATAATTATTTCCATAAATCATTACCTTGGATAATAGTTTGTCAAATAAGCTATCCATTATGGCTACGAGCTTTGCTGAAATTTCAGCTATGTGGTCATGATAATCCTGTAATAAAAGAAACCAGGTTTTATTTACTATCTAATGGCATTCATATTCTTCAGAGCACAATTGAAAAGCAGAACTTACAGTTTAATTAGAAAATGCCAAAAGAATTACCTTCGTAATGTGGTCAAAACGCCTGAGCATGCTGAACTGTTTTGGCTGCAGTCGAGCTTCAAAATGAGCCCTGATAATAGGAATGTAGTGTACGATTAGCTGTAGRCAACGTGAAGAAAGAGCTGTAAATCCAGAAGCAAGAGAGAAAAATAATTATTTTAAGAACAATAATTTGGTATAGATTGCATTTCCTTTAACATAAGTTATAACAATCTAACAAAATTTAATGTTGTAAAAAAAAAAAAAAAAAACACATTTCTCTCCATTGGAGGAAGTTGCCCAGTGAAGAGCAGCACCTGGCTATTCACATCCAGGATTCAAAAGTTTCTGTATAAAATAGCTTAAGAGACAAACTTCAGTTTAAATGCTCACTTGCTGTTTTGGGCCCTGAGCACATGCAGACACGGGGAACATGGGCAGAGAGGACAGCCCAGCTCAGTGAAATGCATGGGGAGGCTGGACTCCAGCTAGATGCCTCTACCTATGTCATTCCAATCTCAAGCTCCAAACACTACGCAGCTCCCAAGCACGCCAAAGCCACCACTGAAGAAGTAACTCCATCTCACCACAGTCAAAATATTTTAATGGAAAACCCATTGACTCGTATGTTGGCTCTTTTATTTCCTTCATGTAACACAGTGAAGCTTTATATTTAAAGTGATCTGATGGACAGCAAAGGAACTTGATGCATTCCAGTGCACCCCTTAAACAGAAAGATCATAAGCTTTTATTTATATTTTACTATCAAAGCTGCATCACCCTCTGCCTTCTATGTACAGCACAACACAGATATAACTTATCTTAAATATTTAGCTTTTATTAAACAGCCAGAAGAACGAGATTTGACATTTTAAATAAAAAATCCATACCTAGATTTTTCGTAGTGATTGTTTTCAAACCAACAACTTGCAATGCACCAGCTCCAAGCACTAGTTGGCAGCTTCTAGAGTTGAAATACTATGAGAGAAAGAAAAAAGGTAATGAAAGCATATGCTGTCACTTTAAGAACTGCAACTGTATCCCAAAGCAGCATTCTGGGATGAAAGGCAGTTTAGAAATAGCACCAGAAGTCTGCAAGATTAAACAGGTTATGACAAAATAAATGAAAGGTAATAGCATAGTTTCACATACTCCTCCTTATGGAGGAGTCAAAGACTCTTAACTAACAGTTGCTCTAATGATCCTACTCAGGCCTACTCCTACGGCCTGAAAGCAAAAGGAACATTTTCACTAGCTTCAGTGGTCACCGGGTCAGGCCCTTAGTTTTTTTTTGACTCAGCTTATGCTAAAGCACTCAAGACAAGGTCTCCTGAAATACTGTTATTAAAAATACAGTTAGCTACTCAGTGATTTCATCCTGGGGGCTTCTTGATGAGACCGTTGGGTGAGGCTTCTCACAGTGGCAAGGAAAGTAGCAGACTTTCTGCAGACTAGCTACATTCAGCCTTACTTTGAAAGCAGTACACAAGAACTGCGCTTGGCACAGGAAATCTAAAAATGCACTTCTCAAACCAGGGCCTTGTATGGAATGAAGAGTAAAGGTCTCACAAGCTTTGCTAAGTAAAGCAAAGTAATCCAGAATGRAAAATATCAAAGGAGCAAGTTTCTGCTCTGGCATCAGACCCTCCCCACAGTCCTGAGCGTGAGCTGTTCAGTGCAGGGATATGGTATTGGGCAGAGCAGAGAGCAATTCCACTAGCAAGAATGTGTTACTCTGTGCTGATATCCACCGTACTGAAGAGTAGTAAAAGTTGGAGCAACGAATGTCAATGAAAGAGTCAAAACTAGCTTTTTTTTTTTTTTAATGAGGATGTTGATAATAGCCTTACTTACAGACCTACTTTGAGCAATAAGATCCTTTACATACAAGAGGGCAACAAAGATGGAACAAGGGGTTTCAACCCCTTCTGCTGYCTGCCTACTTGTGCCTGAGAGTATATCTCAGTGATAATACACCCTGATCAACATAGTGTTTAGAGCATCTTTGGGGAGGAGGAGCGGAAGGAAAGAACCTCAGCTTCAAGCATTTAGGACTTAACAAAGGAAACCATCAGTTCTGGTAAGCTCTRTTCTGGATACTCTCCTCAAAAATCAGCATGTACAACAGCTTCTACAACTGTGGAGGCTCTGAGCAGAACATCAGTAAGGAGAGATTCCTCTAAAGCAGAGAGGGAATAATTAACCTCAGTTCTCAGCACTGTAACCAAGGAAAACTGAGAAAGTCTGCATAAGGGTAAATAAAGCTGACGTTACAGGACACTTGAAAGCACTAAATTCGCTACTGCTTAGGTGGCTAAATTTGTGTTTATAACACTGTAAAATGCTGACATCTAAGAAATGATGCGCAGCAGATTTTAAGCTATGTCAAAAATCCACACCGTAAGAACTCCAAGAACATCGGATGACTCATGACTGGACCCTCCTATGTTGGCTCCAGCAGCAGTGTTATCATTAAAGGTATACAGGCCATCTAAGGTCTCTGCCACAGTAAGACGGTCCTAATTAGCATAATCCATCTTATTTTGGTATTACGGTYGGCCACCTAGCTTGAGACACAAGATACTCTAGATTGGGCTGGATGAATCAATAAGAGATGGGGAAACTGTCACTGTCATCCCCAGTTCCTGTAGTGTGAACATAAGGAGCTTCCTTGCTAGTTCTGGGTTATGAGGAG
>NW_028186375.1:948024-987912 GCF_003343005.1 Rhea americana | reverse complement strand
AATATAGAGAAAATAACGTTGTCACCTGAGAGCAAGTATACCAGTTCGTAGCAAGCGTCCAGCAGCAGGACATGTCCAGGTTGAAGTGGGCAGCACTGCTCTCTACAATGCTCTCAGATGTATTCTACCACACAAAATTTCTTGAAGAGCCCTGCCCAGCAAACCACCTGCTTTCTCGCAGCTTGGAGCCTCATATTATGTACAGCTCTTTGAGAACGGAAATCCTAGAAAATTCTTGTGCCCTTTTTCAATTTATCTGCATTAGCCAGAAAATAAAATGWCTGAGAACTACAATTAGCTACTTCCTCAAACGATTCAGTAATCAGTATGCTTTCGTCGTCCCTGGCCTTGTATGCAAGTTTTTATKTATCACTGTGCCCCAGATTAAGATAACCATCAAGGATTTTTTTCATTTCTTTGTGACTTTAAGGGAAGCATGACATGGGATGGAAAACTAATTCACAACTACTGTTGGAAAAACATTTGGTCTGTCTTCATTTCATGACCGTCTTTCTTTTGGCAAGATCTCAAGTATCCTATAAGCTGGAAACAAAGCACAAGGAATTCCATTGTTTTTTCTGCCTCAGTATGCCTTTGAGGCAGAAATATATAGCGAGAGCACATGCAGGAGGAGAACAGTCCAGTGTGCTATTCGGGTTTTATTTTTACCTTCAGTTCCCCCTTTCTGTCATGGACTACAAGATGTCTTTCAAGTTCTACTCTTCTCCATCTGATGCAGCACAGAAAACGTAAGAAAGGAAAAGTAACCCAATGCAACTTGGGGCTTTTAAAAACATTATCCTCACACAGAAGTGATCCTGGAGGAGAACAGGAAGTTTAGGTACTGACAGAGGTTATGGGGTCAGACTAGTTTTGTTCATTCAATTCTCCCAGACCTCCCACTTTCTTTTATGGAAATGGCAGCATATTATGTACTTGTCAAGTGACTTAAAAACTCCCGAGCTCTCAACGGAGAACAGAAGTCTCAGGGCTCAGAGGGACTTCTGGGCTCATGTTTGAACAGAACTGTCCTCTTGGCAATAGGGCAGAAACTGGAGGCAAAACCTACAGAGAGCTCAAAGGCTGACCCTTTCTTTTCCATGGGAAGAATTCATAAGCAATTGCTCTGCAGCTTGCCTCTGCAACACAGACTTCCCTGGCCCTGAATTCCATTTTTTTGCCACGCTCCTGCTCCACAGGTTGTACYTTGCAAGAACTCAAGAGAGAACCCCAAAGTTCAACCCTCCTTGAGAAAAAACAGGAAATAATCTTCCTGACTACTGTCTACATTTCAGCCACAGACCTCAGGACCACATCATGAGCAGCACTAACCTGCTCTCAGTTGCCAAAGTGGAGCATCTGGGGAAAGAAAAACAGCGCACACCTAGCACTCACAACTGAACCAGAGCTATTTGCGCATCTTATCAGAGAGGCAAAAGCTACTCTGGTCTCAGAAAAAAGTCAGGATCTGAAACTGTCTGGCATTTGCTTCCTCTTCTCCTCCTCATAAAAAGCAAAACTTTTCTTTATGCCTCCTGGTGGACTTTAGAAGTAGATCCATCAAGCCCAAGACAGATATTCTACACTGTCTAAGCTCCATTGTGGTATTCAGCTTAGGTTAGAGCCAGCTCACTGACTGTCTAGTAGACCGCTAAAACCATGCTCTATAAAGGATGGAAGACACTCATGCTCGCCTCCTGCAATATGTGAATATTACTAAGTTACCAGATGGCCTGTTGTGGACAAAGGAGCAGGGAAGCAGCTTGTCTGAAACATCAAAAGAGCAATATCCCCTCCTTGTGACTGCTTCGAGGAAAGCATTTCTGCATCCTGCTACGGTGACTGCAAACCTTTTATTCTCAGCACCAACTAAACTAGTCCAGCAATAATGACTTCATTTTGGTTTATACACAGGTGTCGTTTCATTCAGGTTGCAGCCACAGCCCAAAACAGCCCAGAATCTCATTACATGGGAACCACTTTACAGCTCCCATCACAATAAAGACTAGCTCTTGCTACCTTCCGAACCTGCTTTGTTTGACAGCTGTCAAAGCTGAAGCACAGTGACCTGCAAGGACACCTTGACAGGCTCTTTGTTCTGTTCAACGTGTAATAAATGAGCTTTTTTTATTGCTAACAGTTTTTGTCATCTCTGCTGCCAGAAAATAGAAACTATAACAATTACACTGCACATGATGTTTCAGTAACAAGGAATAAAATGTGAGTAAATGTGAATTACTTAGAGCCAGAACAAGACAAGAGGGAAGTTTTGTGGATTAAACTCAATGGTGACTGCAGGGAGAAACGTTCCTGGATCTATATACATGGTTGTTCACTTAAGAACTACCAAAAGGAAGATTATTCAATCTGTCGCTCTTTTAACGATTACGCTTATGTTCAGAACTCTTTAATACCTGATGTAACTTTTGWAGGCAAAACCACAAGTAAAAACCTTGGAATAAATTAACTGGTAGACTTTGGATATATATAACAAAGTTTTTTAGGTGCATTCATGTGCTCCTTTCATTACTATTTACTAGTATTACCTTGTTGTACCTTTCTTCCAACTTTTGTCTTCTCTAGCAAGAAATAAATGACAAAGAGATCCTAGTCTTTCATCACCTTTATATTTTTATAACAGTGGCTTCATCACAAACTATTTTCCACCCTTCTGCTGACAATACCATTACTAACTTGCACAAGCCAAGTGACTGGTTTCTTTCCTGACTGTAGGTACGTCTCAGTGAGATGTGGAACCAAACTGCATTTTCTTCAACAGCACTATTTGTACCTTCTGCCTGAAGGACTAATTGCTATGACAAATACTACTGGATGAGACTTCCAGTATCCCAAGTGAAGAAAAGGAAAGACAGCCTTCCGAAATTACTTCACCCAACATAACTCATTTTAAATGCCCTTAGCTTAAAAAGTCTACCTTGTAACACAGTAACAAGCACAATCATTTCAATATAATTTATATCATTTATATTAAATCATAAAAGCACATGAAGCATGCGAGTCAGGGCACAGTCTGTGCCCTGAGCAACTCCGACCAGCACAGGTAGCACACGCGGGGTCATACCTTCAGTAAATCAGACAGTCGGGTAAGCATATCAGTGGTGATGGAGGGAATGTTATCCACACACTGGCAGTACTCAAGGATTATTCTTATTAACAGCAATACTGTCCTGCAAGAGAGGCAACAGAGCCAAACACGACATGTTATCGCAGTGCACATAAGATGTTGAAAAATTAAACAAAACCCAGTCATATGGACAAAAAAAAGTTATCAAATGCTACAGATTATAGCACTAAATAAACCCACTAATTGATGCAAGGCAAAAGTGAACTGTAAGAAGGATATATAAGCTGGTTATAAAGAATATCCATTTTACAGGGTGGTGGGGGGAAATACTTAACAGGTATGAGAAAAAAATMTCTCTCTAAAGTTCATAGTCATAACTTTTTATTTCCAAGAGTAACTACTGTGGAACTGGAAGTGTCCATTCAGATGTCAGTAGGGAAAAAAAAACCTTAAAGCTTTTTTCTTAGCGTACTGTACAACTCTGGCCAACTGTGAGTGACTGTAAAAATGTATAGCCTGTAGACAATGACAATAATGGGAAAGGCTGTTATGAATGCTGAAGAGTCAAAGACAGAAAGCAGCTGTGAAGAAATAGTGCCAAATATTAAAAAGGTGCCGAGTACCTGTATTTCCCCAAATTCAGTGGGAATTGGAGAATTTGTGAGCTACTGGAATTAAGAAGGATCCACAAAGAACAGGTATTCTCTTGGATTCAAATACACAGAGCAGATACTCTAACATTTCAAAAAATAAAATATTTCTCTTCCTTTAGGCAGCAGGTTTGGAGGAACCTGCTGAGTACAGGAAAAGAATAAACAACCACTGAAAATAAACACGCAGTGAATTTTAGGGGAACCTCTTGGGTGTTTTGGGTGAATACATTTTATTCGATTAAATGTAATAAAATGCACATAGAAATGTAAAGAACTTAAATAAATATTTGCACCAACATGAAGCTGACAATTGCTTCAAGGAGCTAAAAGAAAGTTTCAAATCAGCAGATACGGCTAATCAAACAGATGGTCTACTAAATAAGTTTTTTCAGAGGAATACTCTTTTTAAAGGGTGCTTAAATGCTGCAGCCTGAAATGCTCTTTTGCGGTGATAGCAGCAGCTTACTGTTGAAGTTCTGAGCAACTGGTTTCTGTTCATAATTAAACAACAGCACATCACCTTGAAGCAACTCAAAATGACAGCTGGTCAAAGACACTATGAAAATCAGTACTTTTGTGTTTTAAGTTTGGGGCAAGTTGATATTTTTGGACTCAAGAGAGTGAGAACTTTCACGTTTCACTCCATCTCAAAAAAATCTCGTGCATACCTAAGCATCTCCATCTTTGGAAATGCAGTAGGTTTTTAAATGAAAGCAATACTTGGGTATTTCATATTTTTAGAACTCTTTGATATAATCAGTTTTAAGAAATTATATTCAAACCAAAAGCAATCCAGATACAAAGAAATAAGGTATGCAGCATATGCAATATGCTGTGAAGATAATCTTGTATCTTCACAAATACATGTTTTCATGAAGTAACTGCAAATCAAACAAAACCTTAAATGTCAGCCTAGTTGTTMAAAAAAGAAACAGCATTTTAAAGTACAAAACAACTGGCAATGTTTTATAACTGTCTGGGAACAAAAGAGTAACTAATTGGTGGAAGGAAGGATTTTCTTTTTATTCAAGTAAGATTACTAACAATGTTAGTATTCACTACAGTTGTATTCAAAAGCACTTCCCACCTAACCCACCGTTAAAAGAAAAGACTGCATCTTACCCAACAGTTGCATATTTTTGTCCTTCTACAACGAGGAATTCAGCTGGCTTTCTTTCTTCAGCAGCTAAACATTTTAGCAAGAAAGGAAAAGGGATGAATTGAACAAGCACAGAAAATGTTGGTTTCTAGAAATGAGGTGTTTCGTTGCTAAGGCTTGAGGTGGGGGGGGAGGAATCAATCTTTGGAGCACCACTCTATTTTATATTCCCATGCAAAATGCAGCTGGTCACCCATCATAATTACGATCAGTATAGTTACTTATGTTGTCAGTACACACTGCTAGGATTTTACACCAAGAATCTGCAAACAATATGAGAATTTACTCAGTCATTACGTATAAACAGCTAACGAGCTCAGACAAGTGTCTAGAATATTAGAGTTCATTTTACTGAGAAGCTGTAGGTGCTTAGACTGCATCACCTGTTCTCAAAAAGGAGCTGTGTCAGATTTAACATCTACCTGGAAAGTCTTCAGGCTGCAACAGCAGCTGTCTCTGCCTGCATTAAGACTGCATTAGCTGGTTCATAATCTCTCACTCAGCACTAGATTTAGAAATTGCTAGTACAAAAAGTTACAAATGAAAGAAAAGCGGAGGAAGCCGCAAAGGTATTTGACCATACATTCTCAGAAGATTTGCTGGGCACATTAATATTTTAGCCTCCAACTTTTACTTCTTCCTCAGGCTTAAGAGTGCAAGCTCTTACTGATGCAATTTCTTATCCCCTTGAGGGAAGCTGCAAAAGCTTCTGTTAAAAGCAATGGCTAATCAGCATACATCAGTGTTGGTGATTTCTATGATTAGTGCCCTATATGCCCTCTATCTCCCTTTTTGGGGAGACAGGGGCTTTCTCCACCATGACATTACCATATTTTTTTTCTCCTTTCTCCTCTACTGTCATTTTGCATCCCCTCTATGTATGTTCTCTTCCTACTCCAGCTGTTCGTGTAAGTTCATCACCACCATTTTGAAAAAGCATTCCTATGAGGTAAGGAATGTATAACAACGCTTTCTCATTCTGCACACAAGGAAATGAGGCACAAGAAGAAAAAAGTAACTTATCTGAAGTCACATGAGGATTTTGTAATGAGATAAATTATTGAATATACATGAGTTTTCAATTCCATCAGCAGCCACATAGCATGCCAGCTTTCATTTGAACAACTRGCGTATCAAGTAGTGCAAAGGAGCAAGCACTGTTTTACAAAAATGGGGTGGAGCACCTCAGTTTCTTGCAACAATTCCATGTTATATTCTAGGAAGAAACTGTATTTGTGCAAACACTCTAAGCCTCTACTTTGGGAATACTTGTATAAGAAAGTAGCTCCCTTCCTATGCTAACCTCTAAATACGCAGTTTTTTGGTTTTTTGTTTTTTTAAGGTCTTCTAAGGTCAACTCAAATTTGAACATTGTAAACAGGAAAAAAAAGGTATAAATTCTCTCCCTTCTGCACCCCCCAGAACACAGCAAACAAGCACAGATCAAGACTGACATTGGAATACATCTGGCAACATTCACTAACAGCATTTGCTGATAATCATTTAAATTCAGTTAATAGTAGGATTGCAGGATACCCACCTGCTGCTTTTTTTTCAGGGAGAGAAATTCTGCCATCTGATATAGAATCGACAAGATCCTGAAACTCGGCAGGAACTTCAGCTTGCTTCCAGCGCTCATTGTCCAAGAGAAGACTATTTATAAACACAAAAGAAAGGAGACTGAGAAAACTGAATAACTTGTCCTGATACCTCTCCTGCATGCACTGCTGTGGAATCAAAACTACAGTAATTTTAAAAAAGAGCCAATGGCCCAAAATATTACATAATTAATCTGTATTAGAAAGAGGTGCCCAATGACTGGCAGTAACAAACCAGACACACACTCTATTGCTTGGACACCTTATAGTCTGCTTATTCAGTCTACCCTAGAAATGCAGTTTCATTGGTAGGGTATAGAGATTCTTATGTGACCACTGCCACTGAAATGACATTGAAACGCTGGCATTTTAAGAGCTGCTGATGGATGAAAGCAAATTGACTTGATATATGTTATTAGGAAGGCTGTTCCCCAAGTCTTTTTTTGTTGGTGGTGGGTTTTGTTTGTTTGTTTATGTAAACAAACAGCTGGCTGGGGGTTAGCTATCCTGAAGTTACCAGTCCCTGAGACAGGGCAGCTCTACTCTTGAATGCCAACAAAAACTCGCAGGCAGTCTTTGGTCCTTCCTGTAACTATTACTGTCCCAATTTAGACAGCTATAGAACAATCCAGTTAAATAGATTAAGTTATGAGGAATGTAAATATAAAACGATTCAAAACAAGTAGGTTTTCAGTTTTCCATAAAACAGTTTCCACCCCTCTATCTACTTGTCAGTAGAACTGAATTACTAGTGTACTAGGCAACAAAGGACTTCTGCTTGCCTGGCATACAATTGATAAAATTATTCTTTTACGAACATGATGAGCTTCTACTCAGAGATACCTTAGTTTCGTCCTCCTCTCCTCATGGAATCTATACACAAATCTACTGGCTTGACTCTGAAGCGCTCCTCGTAAGGACATACTTCTTCTGCCACAGATCTGCTCCGTGTCTAAGATAAAGCCTTCCATCAATCGAGAAAGTGCAACAAACTCGCTGGAATTCAGCTTCTCTAGGAAGCCATCCTACATTCAAAGGGAAACGCTGTAAGAAGGTGTAACACCACAAAAATTCAGAGACGTAAAGAAACAACTAGCTAGTGCCTCTGAGGGCCAGAGAGCAATTAAAGATGCAGAATTCAGTGTCCAGCTCTTAATAATATCTCCTACAATAAACTGATTTGACTCCAAGCCAGAGTTCTCTAACAAGGCTCATTCACATACGCAGCTGAAGTTAGTGTTGCTGGGTGTCTGGTTACTGTAACTTTTGCTGGTGGTAAGTCTTACCCCAGACTGCCTACCAGTGCCAAGCAAACAGCGTGTCAGTGTGTTAGGTCTTTTGTGCACTTTCCTTTCTGTTAGATATTGGAGAGCGACAAATCTTAATGCTGAGCTCTTTCAAGATAAAATGTAATAAATTCTTGCTAGAAGCAAGTAGGATCCTAACATAAGCTCAACTACGACACCGTCACAGTCAATTTCATAGTGTAGAGAGATTGTATCTTCCTGTAGTTTTGCACATACTGGGCTAGTCTCAATCTCCAAATATTTTCCCTACTGACTTTACACGAAAGTGAGAGTATTGAGAAGTCCTAATATAGATGCTACTAGTGTTTTAAGTGGCACATTACTTTACCCTACAGGGTACAGAGTAAGTAAATTAGAGTGCAAGCAGCCACCTTGTCATAGATATGTATTCCCTGCGTGGAGCTTCAAAGATGACAAGTCAGGGGAGGCCAGRAAGGGGAGAGGAAGTAGAAGGTCAGAGAAACTCACAGAGCCTTACAATGACATACGTTAATGCTCGTGTGCTCTGGGCATTAATTAACCCCAAGTGCCTGTGAAAGCCGGAACAGTTACTTAATTTCAGTTGAGAATGCTCTTTTAGAAGCCTTGCTTATTAAACCAGTAACATGTAAAAACTTCACATCAAGGACGAGATTCCAACAGCAGTCTGAGTTAAGCTCCTTACCTTCGCTCTCGCCATGAGGAACTTGGCTGAACGATCGTGGCAGATATCGGAGGCATTATAAAGCAATTCTTGAATGTTGTTTGTCAGCCTGCCCAGTTCTAGGTCTGTCAGTTTCACGTCATCACTCATCCTATGAGAGACAGAACCATGTGGTTGAACATGAATTTTATATACATACAAAAAAAGCCCTCTACCTAATTCTGCTCACCATCTGAAGGAAGAAAGAGCCTTGCAGCAGCTTTCAAATACAGACAGTTAATCACCAAAGTGACTTTGTACAGATGGGACCTCTTAAGCTGCTGCAAGTGTCATATCAATCCCTGTGATAAGGAAGTGCACAACTGCACTATCTTAATATTTTGTTTAAAATCCTCATTCTAATTGTAATTAATTATCTAAGAAAGAGAACATAATATAGCAATTATTAATAAATATTACTAAAATTTACCCACCTAAAACTTACCCAGCTAATACTTAAGCATCACTAGCACATGACAGATATACACAGTATTTTTCTTCCAATGCAAGTGTAACGTCTATAGTAGATATTCTGCAGTCCCCACCACCTTAGTCCCCAAGCTATCACTCCATTAACTTTTTAATCTTCAGGCTCTTAAGTCYGTGCTTTTTGAAAATAATTTCATGGCTTGTTAACTGTTTTGAGGCTAGCTCATGGCACAGCTCTGCCATTCACTCAGCTAGTTACAATAACCATTTTCTGGTCTAGTCTAGTACAGCTGCTGATGGGCTGACAGCATGAGAAGAGGGATGAAACCCAGGATGCTATGGAGCAGCAACTGGGCTAATGCTGCCG
Organism: Rhea americana; assembly: GCF_003343005.1. Classification (NCBI taxonomy): domain Eukaryota; kingdom Metazoa; phylum Chordata; class Aves; order Rheiformes; family Rheidae; genus Rhea; species Rhea americana. Next base: position 978,632 of record NW_028186375.1, on the reverse strand, counting down.
TAATTGTTTAACTTTCTTAGTCTCCTCCAAACATGGAGCAGGGGTCCTATGAAGAGCAGAAAAGAGATGAAACAAATTCATTTTAGAATAAAAAGTTACGGAACCAGCCTCAGAAACTCTTGTTACTAGAGAGCTCTATCTCGGCAGCTAGCTTGGCAAATTGTTCCAGATCACTTGGGATCCAAGACCTTCCTCCTAACTCTAATTCCTTGGATTCCTCTTCACACTACATTTTACCTCCTGTGTAGCACTGGTATTTGRAGACCTGGAGGCCTGAATCAATTTTATGAGCAGCGTGTTTATTCTAAGTCTTCCAGYCACATTGTAATTTGGAGGGTGCAAACACTGACAGCTGCTTAAACACACAGATATAGATACTTGAGTGCCCACCAGCAGGAGTGAACAGGATACTTGCTACCTCCATCCTTCAGTAATTAAGTGGCATTTCAATTTTACTTTCTAAAATGCTATCCAGATATGCTGGTGTTTGATGTGGGTCATATCCAAGCCCCACACACGCCACGTGTGGTTCTTTTACAAACGTAGCTGACTTCCATCCATAAATATGCAGYGTGCAAGGTTGCCAAAGAGGGAACAGCTCTGCAGCGTCTGGATCACTACAGGGCTGCACTGCCTATGTTACCACAGCACTGAGATGCATTTATTTAACCATGAGAGTCAGTGAGTTGGCAATGAACAGCAGCTTTTTCTCTAGAATTCATCAAGGTATATTTCACTGAGATAGCTTAAAAAAAATGGGTTAGCTATCATGAACACAGGCAGGGAAACAAGATGCTGCAACCAGTCAAGGGCACAAAAAATGATTAATGTCTTTCACGGAATCTAGACTTGCATCTCCCCTGCTYTGCATAGTAGACGAATCCCCAGCAAAACAGAGAGAGAAGGGGCCTTTCTCTGTAAGAGGTAACATACTGGCTCCCTGTTAAACCATACACAGAGGTGAAAATAAAGCAAATAAAACAGTGGGGAGCTAGGGACAGTGTAGTCTGATAGCAGTCTCCAGGGACGATGCTAGAGGGCCATTTTATTTCACTTACCTAGAAAAGCACATTGCTCCGAAGTAAATTTTGAACTGCAACATCAAAAACAATCCCTTACACCTAATACCTCGCTTTAGTCACGTTGTAAGTTCGAGATGGGTAGCACAAAGCCCACATTTACTTACATAATCTCCACTCCTCCTGGAGTAACAGGAGATGACGTTTGCTCTTTGCTGGATGAAGAGTCGGTAGTGCATTCTGGTTCAGAGACTGAATCACTGCTACAAGGCTCACTGTTTGGGGATATGTTTCTTTGAGAGGTAGTGTCAGCTGCTACAGGCAGGAGGTCCCCTTCGCTGAATGCATCACTTATAAACATGCCTTCATGAGTCAGATAAGCTACTTCTGTGTCCGCTGTACTGTCTTTAGCAGGGTCCTTTTGTAACGTGTCCTCCAGGTCTCTGGTTTTTTGGTTCTTGTCTAGAACCAAAAGAACCACGCTACGGATAGTATTTACTGTTGCCTAGAATCAAATATAATGCTTATTACCAAAAAAAAAAAAAATCCTGTAGCACAAGCTTCAGTTGGGAAAAAAAAAAAGATATTTTCTTTTACCAACTAAATTAAATTCTGGCTTTATTTTCTATCATGTAATTAGCATTCTGAGGCAGACTCATTCATCTCTGATGGCAATCAATATCAGATATTTCTGAGAAAGGTGCAAGAAACCTCATTTGGAGTAATCTGCCACATACAAAAGTGCTGTCCTAATCCCTAACCGCCTGAGATGGATGTAATCATGCAACAAGAGGTATTATCTCCCTCGCAATGCTTTCTTTGTTAGCACTAATCATTTTTGCCCTGGATGCTGATATTCACATATCCCTCTTTCAATCAAAAGTTTGAACTCTACAATCAAAATCAACACCTTCAAACTTCAGATGGAAAATAACTTCATCCCATTTCTGCAAAAGGTCTGAACTAATTATGTGAAGCTCTTGATAAATTAATCTTAAAGGTCTTACCTTAATTCTCTTGAGGAAGATGGTAAACTTAGAAAAAATATTCTTTAGTAAATCAAACCACTGAGGAAAATTCATCATCCTCATCTGGTCTGCAAGYCTAAAGAAAGAAGAGTATTCAGGAAGCAGCAGAAGTTTAATGACCATGCTCACTACTATCATTTAAAGAAAAAAAAAATGCTTTAAATGGAATTGTAAATACAAGGAAAATAGTGTAGGCTTATCCAGCAAGACAACAGACATCACCTGAACAGTCATGACACAATGTATGCAAGTGGAACAGGGAAAGAGGCGTTTAAAAATGTATCATGCTATGAAAGTGAGAGCCTCACATTTAACATTTAGCTTTTCCATAGCATACCATTATTTTCCCCTGGGATAAAGACGTATTAAAAATGGGGGCGGGGAGGTAAAAGGGGAATCAAATTGTCACAGGCTATACCACAAAGATACAGGAGAAAACAAACAAACATATTTTTACAAGTAATAGAACCACCTCATTATTAAGCCTACATTGTTGCTTTGCAAAGAGATCAGTTCTGCTAATAAAGTGCAAGTCAACAGTCGATGGCAAAGAGACAAAAAAGTCACTGATGGAAGGAAAGAAAACCTTGTAATAGACACCTAATCCCCGAAATTAAGTTTGTTTTTTTTTTCAGAATAATAAACACTGGAGAATGGGGAACAAACACAGTGTTTTTAAAAAGACCTCGTTCGTTCCCAGTCTCAGTATGAATGTCATACATTCATATTTATTCATATTCACTTTGCCCTGCCAACTGGTCGGATGTTATCATCTTGGGGAAACCCTTTGCTAAGCCAAAAGAACAACAGAAGTGGGCAGGRGCCTCTGGARGTCCCTTGTCCAGCCTCTGCTCAAAGCAGGTCCAACTGTATCAGGCCACAGCCAGTCAAGGTTGAGTATCTCCAAGGACAGAGATGCCACCTTTGGTCTAGAGGGCCTGTAAGTTTAAATTAAAGATTAATAAACATTAGAATCTGAACATAAAGGGAAATATGCGCTATATGCACAGAAGCAGGCAGGATCAGAGGCTTGGAGAGAAACAGAAGAATAATCCTTAATTATTGGGAAATTTAAATACAAGTTAGCACAGTAAATTTATCTATGCTAAAAATACCCATTTCCTACCCCCATCCACCACAAAAAATAAATCTAGCTGTATACTTACTTAACAACCACTTCTGTATCTATTTCTTCTATCTGTGATACCGTATTAACCACACACTGGCGAATTTAAAAGGGAAAAACAAAACAAAACAAAGAGATCTTAGCTTCTTTCTAACTGCTTCTGAGTTTCATAACATATACAATAATCCTCAAGTTAAGTAAGGAAAAGAAAAACAAAGGAAAGACATATTTGTATCATATAACAATTTATTTCTTTAAAACAAAAACAAAAGCCCCCCAAAACGTCTAGTTGCAAACTACAGAAGCCTAAAACATTCACAATTGTGCTCTAAGCTCTGGCAGGCACACCAGCTCTGTTCAAAAGGGACCTGCTTTTCCAAGCACGGGTGCTAAGCATTGTGTCAAAAATGCTTCTCAGGTAAGGTAGTTAAGAACAGAAGCCATCCCTCTTCCCTACAGTCAATCACCTCAGAAAATTTGGGGGGAAACTTCCTTTTCAGTTTTGAATAYAGGATGTAGTGGCTGACTTGAACTGGGAGGAGCAGTACCAATATGCATGGAAGTATATGCCTGCAACCCTGCRCTTTCCGCTGTCAAGGAAGGCCCAGCTATAGCTGGCTCTCATACCACACACGGTATCTGCTACCTGACTATCCTGCTGTYGACCTCCCAGACACTGCCCACCTCTGTCCCTAGATTTCTGCACACCTTTATTGCTACTCTCTGGCCTTTCCTCAAAGAGCACTTGCTGTTCAACTGCAACAGAAGAAACCATCCAGTTTCTGCAGGTCTTTTCCCCCTCTTAAGTCACTTTTCTTTCCAAACTTACCCATTGTTTTACAGTGATTCATTTACTGCTGCTCTTTTCACATGAATGTCTTGTAAGCCCTAGATACAAATCTTAATTTAGACTAAACTGGGAGTTTTCTACCAAACTTTAATCAATAACCTCATTAAATTAGTGCGATGAGTCAGTAGCRTATGAATTCATCTCATCTTTTTAAGTGAACGCGTACAATCCAAACAGTGACTGATGGTACTCACGTCAGGCTACACAGATTTTTCACCTGTGTTTTGAATAACGGTATTCAGTGTGGAAGCTTCTTAAAGACACTGACCTTGTTCTTAAACTATGTAGTGTGTTAAGGGCTCACAGACCTCTGCTCCTTAATTTGCCTACTAATACAGACCTACTAAAATACTGGTCAAAACAGTCCAACAATGAATTTGAACAGGAAACACATTTGAGATGAGAGAGGGGAACAGTTTCCTTTACTAAGGAAAAAAAATCTATAAAAGCCCAGACAATAGGCGACAAGCTAAACATGTTCCACAAATCACACAGAGAGCACTCTGATGCTCTCAATTTTCCCTATTCAGAAACTTACATTGGAAGTTGATTAAACTTCATCTGTTACTGAACAGAGGTGACACCTGAAAAATCCCAACATTAAGACAAAAATTCCCACCAGGATGGAGAAAAGGCTTTATGACAGAGAAGAACAAGCATGGAAATATGGAGCGCTATCTGCCTGTTACATGACTGCACAGAGGATTTAAAGGAAAAACATCACCTCTTGACTGCCAATACAGGCAAGTGAAAAGCTGGTGGAGACTGATGGGCAGATGAACAGTTTTATCCTGTATTACTCATTTATGAATTTTTTGTTAAATCCAGGCCCTTATACAAGGGCCAAGAACAGCCACACATGGGTCTTCCAGGTCCACAGTAATACAGCACTACTAGAAAGTGCTGACAACTCTAGCCTATGCAGCTTTATTTCTGGTGAGACACTCCCCAGCTTTTGGGGCCAGTTCTTCAGTCTGCACTTCTCCACACAGTGCACTCTCATACCATCCTTCACTGCTCTCCCACCTCTCAGTCCTGCCCTCTGCTGAGCTATTCAGGGCACTGTGCACTGATCCAGCCCAGCATCCCATTGCTCCCAGGCAGGCAGARAGCACGCAGCTAGGAGCAGGGATGCTTAACCCTGTTTAAGCTGTGTTGTGGTCAAGTGAGAACGGATTCGTATCACAGCCTAGCCCTTACATGAAGTGGTGGTGCAGCCAGTTACATCGCTGGCCTGGCCGACTCCTTAGCAGCCATATCAGCTTGCATTATCTATAGCCACCCTGCTCAGTTAGAGCAGCCAAACTCTGGGGCTGCAATGTGAGCTGGACTGGGGAAATCAAYTGAGTCTAAAACTAAGTCCTTAAAATAGTAACAATAACACAATTTTCCAAGTTTTTCAAAGGTGAGCAAGTTCCCAATCTGGTTGACAGCAGAGCTGTGAACAGCATGCTATACTGTGAGGACTAGAAAGGTGGTCTTCATCTGATGGCACACCCACCACCTGAATATCTCCCAGCCTTTGAGACACAGGTCACAGGTGGCTCGTAACATATCAGAAGATGACTCTTGAAGTAATCACTTATCTGTATGGGGAAAAACCTTCTACTCCATATTCCTACATATGCATGGTAACAAACAAACAAGATGAGGAAAATAGAAGTACCAAACATATGTTCAAAGCTCAGCCTAAGGTTTTGTTTGCAAACAAGAAAGTATTGTGTCACTGCCCAAAAGAGCCCATGCATTCTTCCCCAGAGAACTCATCTGAACTTTGTGCTTTTTTTGTTTTAGCTGTTTTTAATCTACAAGATTTCCAGTTTGAAGAGACACAGATACACTGCTCTAAATGGCTAGCAACCAAAGCACTGCAGACAGAGATTTTGTTGTTTTAGAAAACAAAAAACACAATTCCTACAGGCAAGCACATTTTCTACCTTCTCAAGTACCTCACCTTGCTCTCTTTTCAAAAAAGGCAGGGATATTTTCCAGCCTTTTGCCATGTGCCTATACTAGGTCTGTGCTAACACTCAATTAATTAATGTTTGCTGTATCATTTACTGGGGAACTGCTTGTTTCAGTTGGGAATATTTTTGACTTTCTTCTATGAGTTTATGGCAAGAAATTATTTTTTTTAAAACAGGGTGTTATTACACAATTATACTATTGGGGAAGGCTGTGTAACAACAGAAAGAAAAAACTAAAGTAAAATCAGCAGATTAGGAAACACAGTATTATACAGGCTTGCTATCTTCTGCCATGCTTGTGCTACCTACTGCTAGCAGAAGGTCCCTCCTGCAAACAGATCTTTGGCTTCAGATTTTTCTTAGTGTCTGCAAGCTCAGCTGCTCTAAACAAGAGACCATCAGCTACCAAAAAAATTCATCAGAGCAGTTCTTAACTACTTAAACAAAAACCGAATAAAACATGCACTTGTAAAAGATCAAGACAATCTTGTCAGATGAGTTAGAAATGTTTGGCTTACCTGTTTAATTATGTTCTTTGCAGTAATAATCATTTCATCTCCATATATCTCATAAAAATTTAGCTTTCTTTGTTTTAAAAGTCCAAATACTAGTGATACAAGTCTCTCCTATCAAGAAAAAATAAATAAATAAAAACACTAAAGATATCAAAGGTAAGGACAAGAAAAGCAATTTTTAAAAACTGCAGAGGAGTAAGACAGAAAATATATCTAAATCCTGTCCACCACATATTTGATACGAGTCTAATGCCTTGAGACTACTGCCACRATTTCATTATACTACCTCCTGTGGCACCACCAGCCAGCCCTTCCTTCTAGCCCCTTTCACTCCTGTTTCTAGCTTGTGCCAGCACAGCAACCTCTATTTGAAACTGAGTCAGAAGAGGAACTGTGCTTAAAAAAAATGTATATATTTCTGAAGCTGATTCAGTTTCTTCATCCCAAGCAAGCATGGCGTGAAATAAAACTACACCATCCTAAGGTGAGGCTATCAAACAGCAACATGAAAGTGGGAAGCAGCTGTAGGACAGAAATGAGAATATTTAAGTCTTACTGCCATTCATTATGTATCATGTAATACACAGATGAAACAGACTGACTAGTTAATAGGGTGTAGCAATTACTGAAGAACAATGCAGGAAAAATCCAGAAAAATCTTTTTCTGGCTAGAAGGGCAATCACAAAAGCTCCATSTTCAGAAGGTAAGGTCTTCAAAGGAATGAGAAATATACGCTGCAAACAAAGCACTCATTCAAAGTAACCATATGCTTGATATAAGGACCCATAAACGCACAGGGAGACAGTATGAAAAAACTGTGCACCATCAATTTTCACTGCAAAACTTTTTTTTTTTTTTATTTTTTTTTTTTTAAACTGTTAACTGCACGGGAGTACACCCTTTCCTCACTTAAAATTGAAGTGATGAGATTCATGAAGTGTCCAAACTAAAACGTAACAAGTATTTAATAAAAATAAGAAAATATTATTTTGAAAAAAAATAAAGTAGGACTGGGTTACAGTTCCAAGAGCTTAGCTATAACTATTTAATTTCATCAAACAAATAAAAAAGGGGGTGGAGGCAGGAATTTGGATTAGAAGAGAAGCAGTGTAAAACGATAATGCTGCTACCAGGGAACTGAGTGAATTAGTTGATGGTAATTAAGTATGTTAAAGATGCAAACATATTCATCAGACAGTTTACTTCAATAACAGACATACCTCTTCTAGAATTTGGCAATCATCTTCTAGGGGTCTATTTAAATCATTGCGAGCGTATGTTGAAAACTCTGCAATCATCATTTTATCTATCAGCTTTTCCAATTCACAAAGCTGTGAGCCAAGATGCCTAAGAAAAACAGCCATTGAGATATGAGCTAAATAATCAACCTGTAAATGAATCATTAGTTCACAGCTGAAGAACATAACCACCCAGCAAGTAATTTGCATGCAATCAGCACTGTCTTAATGGGAGGTTCAAATCATTCACTCCTCAAAGCAGCTGAAACCATGCATTTTTCAGAAGCACTATCACCTTGAAGCAAAATACATGGACTTGAATGTCAACAGCAAWTTCAAATTGGTACCAAGGATGTAGGATCTTTTTTTGTGTTGTTTTGGAAGGTGCTGAGTACCTTCTCTATTCAATGAGACCAACCAAAACTGAGACTACTCAGCGCTCATCAGTATGCAATTGTTAAAAAGGAGTATTTCTTTTGCTTGTCCAGTTCCTCAACTCTTCAAAGTTCTTCCATTTCCAATGTCTGAACATTTAATATGGTCATGGACATTTAATTCACATGACTGAAATACAGTAATAGTTTTAAATGACAGAATAGCTTTCAGACTAGAGTTCTCAAATTTGCCATTTTTATATCTCTCTGAAAATTCAAAATACTTTTTCACATATAGCAGATTTTAAACCATATCTGGCAGATATGCACATGAAATCACATGGGAATTTCTCACATCAAAAAATGCTGACCAGCGTTCAGAATTTGGGCAGCTAAAGAGACTTTTAGCTGAGTGAAATTAAAAGCGAGAATTTCAGAGATGTCGAATACTCCTGGTTTCCTAACTTTCTGTGAAAGCACCAACTTGGAAACATCCAAACTGGAGTTGCCAGCATTTTGTGCCTCCACTTTATCCGAGATGTTCTAGCCCTAACAATGAGAATTCGCCATCCAGAAATACCCAGGAATAAGTTAGACCTTAGTTTAGCCTCCAGCCAAACATCCTGGCTCTGAAGAGGCACCGATCACACATCAGGTCATTTCCATGTCTGATTATTACAATTCTTCTAAATAAAAATAAGGAATGTAGGTTAAAAAATCTTTACAAACACTTAGACTGCAGTAGGTTTTCTAGTCATCTCTGTGTTCTACTTGTAAAGATTGTGGCTTGCCAACATACCTGTGTAAAAATTTACTGGATCTCCATCACTTCAACAATGATGTTAAAACAATGTAAAAATTGTCACTATAGATTTGTAATTTAGTTAACACATGTTAAGTACTTTTTCTAATTAAAAAGATGAACTTGCAAAGGTTAAGAGCTGTAAGACTTTAATACCATCCTATAATAGCAGCAAGCAATGATCATAAAGTTATGACTGATACATACAACCACATGGGATATTAGACTAAAGATATGAATTTACTACTTCATGGCACTATTAAGGAGCTTTCCTTTTTTGCTATAACTAGAATCCAATTACATTTTTCCTGGATCTAGTGTGACAAGAGGAGAATAATTTTTTTTATATATGGATGATCTGAATAGTTTTCTTATTGTCTTACAGTGAATGATTCTGTGACATGTCTCCATTTAAAGCTAAAGATTTCTGTTCAGGAGCAAATTCCACATGCTGTCATACACAGCACACTAAAGTCTTAAAAAAAAAATCGTGATACTAACTATTTATCTCACTTGACAGTGGCAGCACTCTTGCTGAGAACAGAATAAGAACATCCATTCTATATTTCTGAATACAATAACAAGTTGAAGTATTTGTGTAGGGTAAAAGATTTTAATTTTTTAAACAACATTTTACTGAGAAGTTTTCTTCAAGACTGCCATCCTTCCATTGCACATTATTTCTTTGGGCATGCAATACACACAGGCCACTTGGGAGGGAGGGTGCAGGGCTTCTCAGACATAGCTTTGCTCTTGTGTCTCTGGTGGGGGTAATGGTAATTGATAGATTTAAATCACCTTTCTGAACCTTTAATCTCCAAGACAAAGAGTATATTTCCCATTCACACACATATATATTTTTTTTAACTATCAAACTAACCAATTAAGCATTATTCACAGAAATCACTTTTTACATGCTACATGACTGTTTACATGCAAATATGATCTAGAAAGTGAGTATAATTTTAAAGATTGACACATTCTTGGAACATCATATACACTACAATGAGAACATAACAGTATTCTCCGTTGATGTAGCAAGGAAGTACCTTAATCTGCTAACTAAAGCTAATTCTGATGTTGTCAAATATTTGGCTCACTGGAGGGCCAGGCACTACAGCCAAGTGGCTCAGAGCAGGAACACTAGAGGAAGGAAACTGCTGCAGTGCTTGAAAGTGGACCATTTAAGCTAAAAGGAGAAAGACTAACAACTTTCCTTCCAATAGTTCACTAGCTCTCACTCTTTCTGTGAACCAGCTAGAAGGGGATACTCGAAGAACAGCTCAGCAGAACAGAAGGACCAGAGTACTAACAGTATGAAGTTCTGAATATTCATCTTAGTTATTAAGCAATAACCGTGGAGCTAGCAACTTTTAAATCTAAGTATACAACACCCTGACTCGCTGATAGAAAYTGCCAAGCAGATTTAACATGCACTGCTTCTGACAGTGTCGTAACGGAGTGGCAGCTCTGTATATGACACTTTTGTGCTACAAGAGTTGTGATAACTTATTTTGTATCAGCTGAAAGGATGCTGTAGTGATGCTCTTACATATTACACAGGACCTTGCACAGTGCAGGCCCATCTCTGAGCAGAGCTCTAAAGCATCCATTCTAAATGAGAGCAGCCAGCACAGGACCCTCAACATGCCAACTCCCATCCACTGCTGCAGCAAATGGGTGGGTTGAGCAGAAAACAAGCAGCAGTGGCTTGGGCAGCATCTTCCCATAGTTTCTTTTCCTTGTGCTACAACTTCAGCAGCCCACAGAACTGAATTTCTGCTGGATGAGCCAGACAGAGTACCCCTTGGCTGTACACAGAGCAACATGCGAGCAGACATTGATGAACACATCCACTCTGACCAGCTACCAGCCTTATATTGCATTTTGAGCCACGGTTTGATACCTTAGGCCACTTGTGCTGGGTTTAGCTTGCAAAGTTTCTTCCAGCACTGCTGGCATATGCACAGGCTGGAGCCAAACCCACTCAATATATTGTCAGCGCATACTCCTTTAATATCACATGTCTAGGTCCATCAGTCAAGACGAAGGCCTGGAGTGGAGCTATGTGCTAAGAACTATATCTCTGGCGTGCTGGATGCATGAGGACTGCAGCCCACCACTCAAAAGCCATCTTTCAGCTGTGGGCTACAAGCCCTGCAAGATGAAAGCGCAGCCACTGCTCAACTCTCATTTATGCCCTGCACCTTAAGGCATACAAAACATCTAAATATTAAAAGTATTCTTAAAAACAAACAAACAAAACATCACCTCGCTGGTTCACACACTAATCGCACCACTTACCTCACACTCACATTTTGTACCACTTGTACATCATCTTCTGAGAATGAACAAGCATAAACAAAACAATCCCTTTCAGTTTGATGCTACAACATGCTGGACACATGCTAACACCACTTGCATTTTGTCCGTTTTCTAGATGGTCACCTACCGGAAACTATGAATGCCTTGAAGCTCTTGCTGCAACACCTCCTGTGTTGTTGCTATTAAGTCCAACGCTCCAACAAACTCAGAAGTGGAGAGCAGTAACTGTACTGTGGGCTGTGTCTGGTGTACAGTAGCCATTAACTTCAGTTTATTGTATGCTTTTATACAGTTATTTCTAGTGAGTGATAGTCTTAAAATTCGAAGTGATCCTTCACACATTACTTTATCAATTTTGGAGATTTTCTCTCGAAGTAATTTTACAGCCTGGGAGGTTTTCCTGAGGTAGTCCTGCAACTCATGCTGAGAGGTCATTGCATGAAAAAATGCTTCCGAGCGCAGAGAAATTTGATGTGCAATATTGACTTCCACAATATCCAGATAATGGCTCAGCTAGAGAGACAACAGGAGGGAAAAAATGAACAGCACTGTTAGCACATGGCAAGTTTATCCCTGTGCAAACACTCTTTGAGGATATAGTAGAAACGTCTTATTGTATCATGAGGAAATCTATCTAATAACCAAAAATCTTAYGATCCCCAATTAAAACCCTTTGTCATGTTGGCAAGCAAATCACTACCCATTGTAGTTTACTCACTTTTTGAACAAGCTCAAAACCATTTTGGGAAAACCGACTTGGTGGCTCTCTAGCTTGAAAATGACAAGGTAGAAAAGTGAGTAATTTTAAAAGAACTTTCAAGCTTTTGTACAACAGAGGTTGCATACTGGCACTATCACAGCCATTAACTAGGAAACAACTCTAGAGACTAGAGACCTGAAAACTGCAAGAGACCTGTATACACACGCAAATACGCTACATACTTCAGGTCATTTAAAGATGATGAAGATACAGTATAGTATAGCTTGGCTTTGGTCTGGCCCTGCTGAGCTAAAAGATTGTAGCATCTTCTTCATAGAAGGACATATATTGCTGCAGCTGCTCTTTACCAACCAGTCAGAGTCAGGAGTTCCTATGTAGCATATTTCATGTGCACTGGCACTGTGGGATTCCTAGTGACGCAGTACAGCTACATCTTTGGAACATGAATTTCAAATTCCCTATGTCGAACTGTTACCAGACTGCTGGKTTGGTCTGATTATTTGAGCTGTAAAAGCTCTGTGTCCTGCTGTATGCTGAATATGCAAACTCAAAAGAGTGAGGCATTAGGATACTCATCTGAATGCCAATACTCAGACATCTTGGTTTCTAAGAAGTGCCAAGCACTCAAACCTCATGCTGAATTTAAAAAAGGTCCTATGGCTGGTTAAGATCTCTGGAAAATAAAATCAGTTGGAGAATGTTTCCTTCTTATAGTTATTTTCACACTGAATATATTCAACAATAGTGATTTATTGTCTCAACGCAATATGCAAACTCATCTTTTCTGTAACAGGTATAATCAAAAATGTCCTGGGCTGTAACCCTAGCCCATGGTAAAAGCCTACTGAGACAGGCTGATACAGGGGTCAGAAAAAGGGTTATTATGATCATTTATTTGATTGTGGCAAAAAGATGCTCTAGGCCCTTTCATTATGCTAAGTCCTGCAGATAAACCGAACAAAACGACAAAATGCCTCAAAAGAGCTTACAGTCCCAATGTACAGCAAAAAATTGCAGGAGATAAGATGGAGAAAAGTATCAGGGGAAAATGGCTGCATATAGATTATCAGCAATCCAAAAGCACTAACAGCCTAAGGATTTGTTATGGCAMAGTTTTCCAAATCCTGATGAAAAATACTGCCTGGAGCTAAGGATAATAAGGGCAGCAAGGTGCCTGTTGCACCTGACATGAAGTGTAAAATAATCTTGAGCAAATCACAGCTTTTAGAAAGTAAAACAATAAATTTGGACTGATTTCAGTAACAGAGCAGTGTARTACTTTGAATGTGAGGCATGTGGTTTTGGAGGTTAACAGAACTGTTTTATACTGCTTAGGTATACCCCTCTAAAGAAGTGTGGCTCAAAGGTGTTTGAAGCCCTATTTTCACTTCACTGCATCAGAAAGGGCTCTGGGTCTCCTTCACTGGGTCCCTGCTGAGCATCCATCCTGCTGCTGCTAACCCCGCTGCCAGGCACATTCTGCAAGTTTCAAGTATACTTCAGATACTGTTTTTAGGCAGTGACTGCTACAAGAAAATCCAAAGGCAGATGTATTCCCAAATGCCAACTTTAGACCACAGAGGACAATCCAATGCAGGAGCAAGCTACCCTCTAGCAGAGCGTGTCTCTCCCTCCTGATCTGAAGAAAGACGAGGAAGACCAACTCCTGGAGTTATTGTAAACATCTTCCTGAGAATCTCATGCTGCTTTTTTTCCAAGACACTTAATTTTTTTTCTTTCTTAACTAGCTCCCAGARCCTTTAGTAGGTTATGAAGAAGGGAAAACTAGTTGGAAAACAGACCGCAAAAATCACATAGTTTTCCAAAGTGCTTCATGGAAATTTATGCCATTAAAATGATTTGCTGTGTGGTTTTCTCCACTATGACTATGTAACTCTTTAAAAAAGAAGAAAACCTATGACCTTATTTTACAGACTTCTGTTTCCAACATGAATGAAACCGCTCTGCCTTCACGTTCTCCAGTGCACTCCAGAAATGGATTGGTGCACATGGCATGACAAGAATAAGTAAGAGAAAGCTACTGCCAAATAAAACCTTAGGATTTAGTATTTATTTTGGCACAGAGAGAACATAGTGCCTTGAATCTGGAGTTTTCCTGAGATGAGACAAAGCAATAGTTTTAACCAATTGTATATAACCTCTAGCTTTCCTATCTGCTTTCCCTTCTCATGGAATTACTGTTCCTCCCAGCAGCTCCACATCTCTAAAATTCTCAATATATACCTGCTTCACTAAGTTTTAGCAGTCATGAAGAGCCAACCACTATGCTATATGCAGACTTCTTTAGACTTCTTTTCTAGATTGAACAGATATATTTATCTAGTGGAGGAAAGAGTTCTTTGGTAAGATATTTCCCCCATTATTGACTAAGAATCCACAGCCTGATGTAATCAAAAGAAATACCCAGGACCATAACAATGATGTCTCAACAAACAGTATAAAACAACAGCAGTCAACTCATCTGATAAAAGTTTCTTTGTAATGGGTAACAGCTGCAATGGATAATGACAAGCTGTATTGAATTTGCACCTTTTCTTGAAGYAACTTAGAAGAAGCTGCATCACGATTTCCTTTTCCTCCAGCGGTATTAAAATGAGACCATGGTAAAACTGCATTAAACGTTATGGAATCTTCCAAGGCAAAATCTGGTTTCATAAAAATCTGAAACAAACAAACAGAAATGCATCTCTCTCCTGTTTTCTTTCCCAGTTTAACAGACATCTCACTTCACAGACCTATCAGGACCTTATTTGTTGATTTTTCCAATTACCTTTTACCCAGGTAAACAAATTCACTCTAGGCCTTAGGACTGACTTAAGAATGATTTCATAYATTAAAAGTCTGTGTGATCTGATAAAGCTTTATCTTTCTACAAGACCAAGTCAAGAGCTCCATATAATCTAGGTTATCAAGTACCTGAGCACTAAAATACAGGCAGCATTAGACTGCAGGTGGGTCCTTTAAATGACCAGAACAAATGTTCTTCAACAGGGGGAACATCCAGCAGGAAGCAATCAGGAATGAGTGCTGATATACTCATTTTTGAGACCWGTGGCTTCTACCAAACTGAGCATCCATCCAAATGCCAGGGTGGAGGAAGTGTTCCCTAGGAAGGAACAGAGCCTCAAAACATACCTCCTTTAGCACAGTGCAGCAAATATGTTGGCCACAGAAAGGGTCAATAACATTTAATATTTATAGTTCTTTGAGATCAGTAGAGTTAATTTAAGTTCTCTCTGATCGTATTATTTTTAGGTGACAACATTAGCACAAACCTGAAACTTCCAGGTGGGTTGTACTACCCTTTTCCTTACATTTATGAAGTGGGGTAATGTTAAAAGTTTCTACATAGGTTACAGCATCATATCACACTCAAAAATTCTTGTTTACTGGAATTTAAATATTAGTGACAGCTACTGAGCCTTACATACAGATGCTGAACCATATTATCATACTGACTTCTAAATGTGCCTAAAAAAAAAAAAAATCAGATTGAACTGGAATATATGTTTTGTGTCTTTTGCAAACCTGTTGCAAACAATATATCACATGCTGCAAGCACCTTAGAGCAATCTACTTTACTACAACAGGGCCGTAGGATTCAAAGAGCCAAGCCTAATGCTAAGTTGTATACCATACAATATTCAAAACTTTCACCAGACTCTCCAGTTTCCCTTTCCTCCAAGATGCWGCATGGCTAATTCTGCCCAATTTTGATCTTGTAACTATTAAAGATGAAAAAAGGCACTTGTATTCTACTTTAAGAAAATTAAGGTCACAGAATGAAAAAAAGAAAAAAAAAGAAAGGCAGACTGTTCTTAATATCTGCAAATGCTATGAGCATTGCCTATCTTCTGAGTTGATTACTTGAACTGATTCTTAAGAAAAACAACTTCCACATATAAAAGAGTATGTTCATATATTCAAAACCATATAACTATGTGAGAAATCTTTTTAACAGCTTAGAGTGCACAGCAACCATACCTTAGGTACTTGTTCCAGATCTGTCCTGGATTTATCTAAAATTAAAACAAAACAGAAGTAGTCATTCACGAGCAAACAATGGAAAACAATTACCAAGAGTAACTGAACAATTTCTCTTACACCCCACGAGGAGGTTATCAAAAAGACTATGTCAGACTCCTCACAGYGGTGCACAGACAAGAGACAATGGTTATAAATTTAAACGAGAGAGATTCTGACTGGATACAAGGAAAATTTTTTCATTGTGAAGACAGTCAGGCATTGCAGCAGGTTGCCCAGAAAGGTTGTAGAGTCTCCATCCTTAGAGGTTTTCAAAACTGAACGGTATAAAGCCCCAAGCAATCTCATCTGACCTCAGAGCTGAACCTGCTTTGGGTAGGTCAGACTAGAGTCCTCCTGAAGTCCCTTCCAATCTGATTATTCTGATTCTCTGAAACATTCTGCTGCCCTTTGTAGTTTAGGTCTCATGCCCTGAGCATTCAAAAGTGGTCATAACTGCCTGCTTCGAAAATGAAAATATTAGTCATACAAGACAGTCTGATTAACACTTCACATTCCTCAGTGCACTCAAGCCGCTGCCCAAGGCCAGGAAAAGTTCCCCTTACATCACCTTGATTTTTGCACTTCAGACTGAATCKGCCTACATAATCACTTTGCACAGCACTTAGAGTGGACGGTAGATGCACAAAGGCTGGCAGTAAGCATGAATGAGGCCTGCTAAGACAAAGTCTCAGATATGATGAGCAAGCAGAACAGAGGTAGCCCTCTTCCTGGCTAAGCTGAACTGACAGTTGCAGAGTGTGACAACGAGCTGAACTAGGAGAAGATGTGCAGCACTGTATCCCAGCATAACCTGAAGAAAAGGCAAATTCAGACTTTCGGAGTTCATCCAAAAATCCCCCCTTTCTCTTCCCTACTCATGAATTAATGCACATTATGAAGAACACTGCATCAGGCCAAGAAAAGTTAGGAATTTAAAGCAACGTGCCCGTATTTCAGCTGGACTTTATYTTCCTCCTCGATAACCACAGTGAGAGTCTCAGCACTGTCTCCCTAACTTCTATTCTCTAACCTCTTCAGCTGGTACTTTATTTGTATTGAAATACAAAAGGTAATCAGGCCTATGAACCATCCTGCTGTTCTCAGTCTTAGGACAGACCAACTCTTCTGGAAGTGAAATGCCAGGTCTTACGAGCTGGAATTGGAGAAAGACTGGCAATACAAAAAGATGGAGCTATAAAATATCCAAATTTTTACATTACCAAATGCTGCTTCTACTAGGAACAGCCTATCTACACAAGCAGCTCCCAGTTACTTTGATGACTRATTTCCTTTGATAAAAACAAAAAACTCTTTCAAAATGGATTAAGCTAAGTCCAATGAAGGCACTTTTATTTTGCAATATGTGCTACAAACAGAATCTTTCAGGAACAGCTATTTGAAAAATAACATTGAGCACAGAAACCCCACAGAAGCAGGGCTTCCTTTTGCACAGAAAAGGAGGAAGAAAGCTGACTGAAAGAAAAWCTTGATCAAAAGAAATAAACTGCTGAAAGGTTCTCGTTGCATTACCAATAGACATGGATATAGACAAGCCCAGTGAAATGGCAACTGACAAATTAACTCATTTATGTTAAAGAAATGAAATATTATAAGCTTGCTACAGGTTCTGGGTTTTTCTTTTCTTTTTGCTTGTCTTATCATTTTGCCTCTCACCTTCCTTTGTCTAGTTTCATATTAGGTGAACTACTTGCATAAAATCATAACATACAGCATCGCTATAGCTGTAGATACCAAAAAAAGTGCTTCAGGTAGTCTTTGCAAACAGTAATCCTTAGGGTAGTGAGTCAGGCCCAGTACTTCAATTCTCACATGTAGTGTCTCTCTTCATTGCAAGGTTTGCAATGAAGACTTGATGCAACTGAATGATCTAGTTGCAGCTTAAGTAAAAGAAACTTGAAAAAAAAACCACTGCCATAGACATCATAACCTGCCATGAAGGCAAAAATGCCACAGGAGAAGTCAAGAGCAGGGATCACAAGCATTTTGACCTATAAATTATCAGCAGCAATATGAATACTTCCAGTCAACCCYGTTTTCAGTTATGGTTACAATGAAATCACCAGGAGCTTATTTTGCACGTAAAGCCCACAGACAACTACAGGATGTGATCAGTATACTTTAGTGTCTATTAAAGAAGAGGAAATGAGTTTTAAACACACAAAAGAAGGCTTTTCCTGTACCATGGGTGTGTATTAGAGTCCTGTCGAAGGTATCTTTAGGAGGACAAATATTCTTGCATTTTTCATGAATCTTCTCTCTCTGTAAAAGAGAAATGTATCAAAGAATTATTCCCAGTTGTATAAAGATTTTCCTTCTTTGAAATGGAACATGTGGAACATTTTCAGTGAAACATACTGTGTTACGCCAAATAATTCTGACAACTTCACAATAATATTTTTTCCTCTTAAAAGCTCAGATGATGTTTGTCCAGGTGAGAGATACGACAGGTTGAAATTTTTGGTCGATATGTTGTTTTTTCAATATCTTTACATCTCAAGAAAGAAAGGAACATAGAAGTTATTGAAAATGCAAAATAACCTCTCCACAAAATGAGATATAGCCATATATTGATTGTAATTACATATCTACAATCAATTATTTGTTGTTTTATCTAGAAATCACATTAAAACACTAAAAATGAATTTTTTGTTGCTAAATTAAATCGAATCAAATTCAAAATTACCTCCACATGATATTAATGAACTTCTTGCTGAAACCAAGTACCTTGTTTCATCATGCTGAGCTTCAAATTTTATCTACAGGTACAATCAACACCCCAGACCTTAGGAGTCAGGAACTATATTTCTAAAAMACACTCATGTTAGGTAGGGCTCTATTAGAAGTTACATCATGGGTCAGTTCCCTCTTTCCAAACCCTTCTGTCATTTCACAATCAGTAGGTTACATGCTAATTTTAACGAACAAGCTCTTAACTATTTAAATGATGGATGTACAAACTAATGGCATTAGCATTACAGACAATTCCCTTCCACATATTTTAACTATGATTTACGCCAGTAACATTTCCTGTAGCCAATTCTGTAACAGTAGAAAAATAAGAAAGTTACAAACCAAGGAAGCAGAAAACAGTGTGAGACTTATTACATATTCTTTCAGTCAAAAAATGAATGTTACTGCATACTTACTGACATAAATATTTTAAGAGTTTATAGAAGTCTCCTACTGTTCCTAGTATCCTTAGATGTAGCTTTAACTTTCCTGTTAGACATCATCAAATAATAGACCTGCTTACTGTTTAATAATTTCATCTTTGTATGTTTGAAATTACAAGAGATTCTTAAAAAAAAAAAAAAAAAAAAAAACAAACCCACACACAAAGCAGTCCAAATTTTGCAGCATATAGTCATGTTTTACCTTTGATCCAAAGGACTTAAAATGCTATATTGCACTGTAGATCTCAATCACTGAGCAATTCTTACCAAAAAGGATTAATAATCAGAAAGAATGAACAAGAACTATAAGCCCTAATGCAGAGCACAGTATTCAGAAACACAAATGAAAAACTATGAAATCATCTAGAGAATTTAGACAACATTTTTCCAAATTGAGAATATTGAGATTATAAAACAATAAATGCCTAGTAGAATACAACACAGTAATTATCAGTTAATAGTTTGACAGACTACTAACAAGGACAATCTCTAACTAGAAGGAGGATCTCAAAYCACTTTCTGGCCCCTGGTACTGTGTGCATCTGATTTTGGGTTCTTACCGGAGTGATTTCCTGTTGGTATAATGCAAAATGTTCCTTGGTGATCTGTGGGAGGTAGAATGAAGGCGTGACTTCAGTGTCCACAAAGTCCACTCCCCATGTTTTTGTAAAGAAATCAGATTCCCTTTTTGCTAACCTAGGATCATTCAGAGCTGCTGGGAGATTGACTTTGGAATGATAAATAGTCCATCTATGCTGATCCGCAACTAGAGACGGGCTATCACATATGTTACTGGGATCGCCTGTGGTACAAAAACAAGGCAATTCATTAAGACGAGAAACTGAAAGTCATATTTTGGCTAAAATGTAGTTCTTTAGCAAATCACTTCCTCACAATTACACAATGGATCCAAATTATCTAAAAAAAAAAAAAAAAAAAGATGCATGACATTTTCTTTCTGCAACACTTTACTTTGCATTTCTTTTTTCAGATTAACTAACACAAGCTTTGAACACAATGGTATATTCATGCTCATTAGATATCTTTACATGAACACCATTMACTTCCACTGAAGAGAAAAAAATCCAAACACACAAATTTTTTGTATTTTGAATTGACTACTCTGAGTTACAGMGGAAATTCATCAGCATTATATTTTGCACTTCTCAAGATTCCATCCCCACCTACCGCTCTATACGAGCTAAGCTTTAGTATACCACAGCAGCTATATCTGTGACCAAAAATTGGTCTTATGATAGTGCTAGCGCTGTGTCTTGATCKCTTGCTTCCTACTGCACTTTGAAATAAAATTATACCTCAGTACCCTATACCCAGAACACAAGAAAATTTGACTGATCCATTAAAAACTGATGTCCAAAGTAGGAGGTTTAACTGCATTTTCTCTCTCCTTGCAAGTCAACATTACCTGTAGGCTCCTTGGGACATACATCAGGCAGTGACTGTACAGGTCGAAAGCGTTTTGATGCATCCATTTCCTTTTTAAAGAAAGCATCACTGCTTTTTGACTGAGGCACTGGTGAAGAACTGTGGCTTGATGCCATTGCATAAGATCACCACTTGATAGAAGCTAAATAAGAAACAATAAATATCAAGGCTTTAATGAAGTTCTGGTTACAGACTATATCAAAACAACAACACTCTGACAGCTATATAAACTGCTACAGTTCAAAAAAATACTGAGAAATTTCAATAGCAACACAAAAAACTGTATTTTAAACACAGAAATAAAAGGCAGAATGTAACTTTATAGTCTGTTTTCTCTCACACATCTTGATCTGCGAGACAGCTCACAAAAGCCATCCCTGCCCAACTCCAAAGGCTTCATGGAATTGCTCTATTCCAAAGAGACGGCACTCCACAAAACATAAACACATGTATGCTGCACTCAGCCAGCTTTAACCACACTAAATTACACGGTGCTGTGCAAAAGGTATCCACAACTGGCAGGATCTACTGTATCCTTGCTTTGTTGCAGTGCCCCAATATCACATCTCCAGCAGTTGCACTGATTTTTCCAAAGGAGCTGTTCTATAAACTGTGAGYGATTCAGGCTAGCTGGCACCAGCTGCCCAATGATACAACGTATCACTAATATTTACTGAAATTGGATGCTGGAGCATTATCAAACTTCATGTGAATCGTAATTTGAGAATAAGAGCACACCACATATATTAAGAAAAAAAAAAGAATAAGCAAACACTGTACATAGAACATAAAAACTTTAACCTAGAAAAAAGGCTTTTTTTTTTGGGGGGGGGGCTGTGTAGTAAAGTATACAACRTGACAAGCACTGTAGAGAAGACAATTGTAATGCAGATCAAAAAGTTCTGGAGAAGGACAGTCCCACTAATTTTCAGTTGAAATTTTAACTCATATTCCTTCTGAAATTTTTAAAAGAAAATCTTAAAAATTTTACACTGGGACTCGGAGGAGTTCTTTCCATCTGTAAACAAAGCYGCATTTCCATCGAGGTGTTGGTTGAGTCAGTAGTAAATTGTAAAATTATTACAGGTTTGAGAGTTTATTAAAACAGCTCCACAATGTATGGCTCAAAGAGTGCCCCTTCAAAGGGGCTGATGTGAGTCTTCACTTTTAAAGAGAAATAAACACATCTAGCAAGACCTTAATATTTAACTACCAACCCTTAAGGGATACCAAAGCAACTTACTATCCTGTAAAGGAGCTCAAAAAGATAAAAGGCCTATTTTATTTTCAGTCGCTGAAGTAGGCACCAAGGAGGCATACTTAAACATGTCAACTTCTAACAGCATCATGCATATGACAGCAAATTTCATTTGCAGAAAAGTTCCATTTTCTAAACTAGGCTGAAAGCATCCTACAAGAGAATTATAAAGAGGAGTTAAGATGTAATACGATGTAATATAGCATCCTGGTGAACAGGACCATGAAAGGAGGAGAAACCCGTGAGCACGCATTCTGTCCAAGCACTTGTCTGTTGGGTGTCATTGTCGATGTACTCTTGCCTGGTTCCCTACTAATCAGGGCAGAGAACTGGAGCACCAATGTAAATTTGAAAGTCKGGGAGGGGGGAAAACAACCTCAGACATCTGACAGGCCTTCCTTAAACACCACAAAGCATCAACCTCTCTCTCCTCCAAAAAGTCTCAGACAAAATTTATCTCACTACTACTTTTGTTACATGTTCACATTCTTGTGTTCTTCCCCTCATATTTCCAAGGTATCATCTTTACTAATGTTCTGGAGAGTTTTTGTGAAAATCTAGTTTATGATAATGATAGAACACCAYCATTTCAACCTTGTTCAAAAATACATCCAATGGTAATACATAATTATCAAGTATCCTAAAGGCAAAATTTATCTACATTTTAACTTTTGTATTTGCAGCTTTTCTCTTGAAAAAGCTTCTGAAATGTGCCAATCAAAGTATAGAAATACCAGATATATGTGCAACTGAGGCAATCTGTAAAAAGCACTAAAATCCTGTACTCTTTCAAATAAACCCTTCATTAAGACAGTCTCCAAGCTGTGAACTGTCTCAACTGCATAAATCTCAGTGGAGTAAATGCTTTAAGTATTACAGAAGTGCAAGATTTAAGAAATRTTTAAAGGACACAAGTTAACGTTGAAGATGAGTTTACTACTTCAAAATGTTCCAGTTAATTTCAGTAACAAACTATACCGCCTCTTCTGCAAGTATTTTTATTGCTTGTCATCGTAAAATATTCACATTGCCTTGGTACACTGACAGAAATCTTAAAATAGAATGAAAAAGAACAATAAAAATATCAATACAGGCAGGAACCTTCATACTATTGAGTGGATTTCAACAAGATATAAAGATTAACAGGCATAGGCCTTCTTAAGTGGCATGCAATATGATGCTGTACTAAATTATTCATAGTTAACAGCTATTCTAGTAGAGTCATAAGTCAGGACCTGATGGATAATTAACCTCAATGAGCAGCCGTATTTGTACAGGAATAAATCTATCTATATTGTCAAAAACAGACATTCCTCAAATCGCAGTCCTAAATTAGCCAAATAAGTATAATTCAGAGCCAGAAGAAGGAAAAGTGGACAGAATTACCCTGAATTAAATCCAAATTACAATGRAAAACGTGACAAGTCTATACAAAGCCAAAAATCCTCCCCTGTACCYGAGCCTTTCTATGTATGCTAACCCTGCAGACAAGTGAAAAAAAAAAGTTTTGCCCATTCACCAACAGAACAGCTTCTGCTTGTGCTAGATTTTATAGACAAATGACAAATATAACCATCCTGATGAATCAGCATTATAAATATGCAGTGATACTCATTTGCTGATTTAAAATACTAGAAAAGTGAAATTTAAAGTTAGCATAGAACAAAAAAAAAGGTAAATTAAGGACAAAGAGGACCACTACCACAGAATATTTTAACTCATACAACTTTAACTACATTTATCTGCATTTCACTTGCATTTAACTACATAAGCTGTGCAGAATGAATTAGAAAATGGTGAGTCCCTTGAGCTTCTTTCTCAGAAGAGCGTATGTGCAGCAATAAGAATATGCAACTCTGAGTTAATGACATCAATATTTAAATGGTTTATAATTAACAACTGGGTTAGATTGACTCTGTTCTCTCCAATAATGACCCCAATTTATTCACATTTTATCTAGCAACATATACTAAATTAACACAAGAAAAAACATAAGGGATTAGATACAAGAGAAATGACAGAAAGGCTGACAATTATGATTGTATTTGCAACCCCGTCAACAGATTTAATCTATTTTGCACACACTGTATTAATTTCTTTAGGGAAAAAAAAAATCTAYGGTGGTATTAAATTACATTATCACTGTAATGCCCTAATATAATTAAGCATTTTTTAAAAAAGCTAAAAAAATCAAGCATCTCGACAACAACAAAAAAGGTTTGGACAATTTATAGTATTCTTACAGTCTGAAAACATAAAGATTTGTATTGACATTATAAAAGTCTTACAGCTTCCTCTACTTAAAAAAAAATCCTTATTCAGTAACACACTTAGTAGCTATGATATGACATAGTCATACAATGTTGAGCACAGAATAACGTGTCTGGGATGACAGATACAATAACTACATGCTTGAATATTATCTAGTCAGCAAAGCGTAAGATCTGCGCAGTTAGTAATATCTTAATTACATCAATTTTAAGAAGTTCTTTCTGCGATGACTACGGCATGACTCTAAGTTTCACAGGCAAGTATTCAGCAGTTACAAAAAGAGCAAAACAGACAAAGGGAATTACTCAGAAATAGTTGCACAAGACAGTTATAACTGCAGTGCTTGTGCTCTTTTTAAGTACCAACATTTGCAAGTCCTCAGAAAATGCCCTGCCATACTCTGAGGGCTATTCTCACTCTTTTGTTATTTAGACAGTAAGAGTCTTTGTTACTGAAGCATCCAGTATTACCTCCATATACACATTATACTAGAGAAGGCACAAACAATATTTCACATATTCGAGCATATTCATTCCATTCTGCATACTTCCTCCTCACTTTTAGGCAGTTTTCCATTAGTGTTATTGAGCAAATTTTCTATTTGCTTCTTAAAGCTGTAACCTTACGTGAGGTAATTATCAGAAGTTTTTTTTGTGTCTACACCCTCATTTGTAAGGCTATAATTTGTATCAACAATATAAATGAGAATTTATGAAGCCAGCACAATGCCTGCAGTAAACAGTAACTTATGCACTGAAGGAAGCCATTTCTCCCCTTTCTATGCACTCTCCCTTCCAAATGAAAATAAATCTATGATCTACTAGTAATACCTTCAACTTCAATTACAAGTTATTAACCGTGTGCAAGTTATTGGTTTAAGATACGTAGCCAGGAGCATGGAGCTTATTAGCTCCAGTACCTGGTGCAAGTCAGAGAATTTGCTCTCAAAACTTAATTTTGGCTTGAAAATTGGTAGCATCCGAGAAGAGACACTAAACATCCAATGGGAAGCCCCCAGGACTTCCAAACAACAACRCAACACTGAACAAGTTCTCCTGCAAGTATTCCACATCATCTGAGATAAGGCAGACTTGGACATCATGAGGTACATTCTAAGAGAGGTTCACTCTGCATCCCAAAGGTAAGAGAATKAAGAAGTTTCAGTGAAGACAAATAGTATGCTAATGTCCCTGCTCCTATTTATGGTTTTGTCTGGCAACTAGAGAGTGAAAAAAACCTTTGTAATACTGCTCTTGCTATCCTACTCCCTTCRGAATACAGAACCATCAGAAGCCACCTGCAATTCATACTAAAGTCAAACATTTCACCATGTTTAGAAGATGTGACAAATATTGTAGATATTTATTAAGGCAAAGGATACCTGATACATAATTGAAAAGAGAAAAATACATAAGAGATTGTTTTCAGGACCTCAATAGCAAAACACTTATCTATTATTAGGCTAATATATTTATTTACCCTCTATCCTCAAAGGTCTAGGTTTGCCACTCCATTACTCTATAGCTCTTTGTTAATTCAGCACATCTTCTTGTTAATTCAGCACATCTTCTTAACCGCACAGTAAGGAAACTGTGGTATGAGCAAAGCACATACCACCACTTTTGTAAGAGGATGCAAAGCAGCCTGGACTAACTCAGGCTTCCTATTTCTTTCAACAGTCTAATTCCTTGGGCTGAAATTTCCATGCTCGCCCCTGTGAAAGATAGACATCTCTCAGAGGGCRAGCAAGAGGGTTAGCTTTTCTAACAACAAAGTTTAAGCAGTTTTTCAAATAACGAGGTCATGACTGCGGAAGTTTTTCTGCTAAGTCAAGCTCTTTCTGAACACTTATTTGCATCATGGGGTTTTAGARTAGAAAGCAGCAAATTGGCAGGGGGACAAGGCTGGGGTCGGAGGAGAGCTGCAACTTGTCCCTGTGACGTGCGGTGCATGTTCCAACAGTACAACACTTCCTTACACAACTTGGAGAGGAGTCTGTGTCAGCCTGGCCTTTCTAAAAGCACATACATATACACACACATACACACACATAAATACATGTATTTATTTCTGTGCATTCCACATATCTCTTAATAGTATCCCAAATCCCATATTCCCACACTGAGGGTGCATCATCTCTGCAAAATTAGTAATGAGCGATGACCACTCACATTAGCCTCACTGGGATGTAGGCAGCCTGTCAAGGAAATCACATATRAATTATCCAAGATTCCCATCAGCCCTGCTCTTGCCACATGTGCTGTTAAGATTGACCATACTCYGTAATTCCTTAGACAACACTGGGCTGAGCCAGACTGTGCTACTTAGCAAACCACACAGAGGGACTGAATAGCTTAATAAATACCACCTTCCTCCCATATACTGAATTGTTCATAATTCAATCTTAAATCTACTTCCTCATTTGAGGAAAGCAAAGAAAGAAAGTAATCTGACTACAATCAAGGACCAGGACAGCTGTGTCCCCATTGCAAAGCACTGAGGGCAGACTACAAGATAAAGGGAACAGCAGCACCTGATTTTCATACTATGATATTCTGTACCTGTTCCTTTTCTTCTCCCCAGATGAAGTCATCTTAACAGTAGATTTAAAGAAAAAAAAAAAAAGCAATACAAGCTTTAGATAAGCATCACTTCTTTAAATATAAAAATAGGATCCTCTGAGAAAAACTACCCCAAAAGCCCCGTTGCTGTATAGTCTATAGTTATTTGAATGCACRTGTGCACAAATTGTTTAGAATACACAAGTGTAAACATTTGTTAAAAAATAAAGAGAGATTTATCTCCCTATGAACAAACTACGTTAAAAGTAGTATTTCACAGTTCTGCAGGTAGTAAATAAAACAATTAAATGGAACAACAGCAATATAACCAATTTCCAAATCCATTTCTTCTCATCTGGAAACCGTATTTCCTAATGATAAATACTTATTTCAAATCAGAAGGTAGCTTCTATGCTAAAGGAGCAGACTTTCCTACAGCTATTTAGGTCACTATACATCAAGTTCACTGCCAAGGGTGGTAGGAGCATTCAGAAACAATTAATAAAGCAGTAAAAATGTATGTCAGAAAAGAAAAGACCTTGTGGTTAGTTATGCACACAAGACAAGAGCGAAATCTCTTTGTACCAGCATCAGCATTACAGATAGCATGTATTATCCACTTTGAAAATGGTGAAACGTGAGCATCTCATATAGCTCCACAGAGGTATATGCAGTCGAACAAAGATCAAGGAGCCTTGGGAGGCACTGCAGCTAGAARTCTGTCAAAGACAGAGACTGTGGAGTGGTGACATTTTGAGGAAAGGCAGAACTACAACAGCAACACTAAAAACTGTAAAACACTTTCTGAAAGGAATTCGAGAGAAGCTCTTGTCAATTTGTGCCAACACCAAGCTTCCCTGTGCAGAATCTCTGCTTGCTTTCTTCAGTTGGATTTAGCTCAATTGGATAATCTGAAACAGATTTTCTAAAAATGTAATTTTTCATAAGATTTTTGTCTATCCAAAAATCTTACTGAAGCCCTGAACAACTGCAAGCAGSTATGAGAGAGCTAAATAAAAATATTTAATGATCTTGATGTTACGCAAAAAAAYAGAGAGCGGGGAACATTATCCAAAAGCAGGCACAGCATACTTTGCAGCAAGTCTTACTGAAGTGTCTTGACATAAGATGCCAGCCCACTAGCRGGAGGCAGTAAGTCACTCTGCAGGGCAAGTACTCAGCAAACAAGATTATCCGACCTTAACCTTGGTGAGCACCAAAAAGTGCCACCCAAGTCTGTTGATAATTCTTGTGATGTTACTACTTGCCTAGTACGTACTTGCCACTTAGGGGATTTGTTTGTTTGTTTTAAGATCAGCTTAGTAGCTGAAATATTCTAGCTTTGTGTCTGTCCAAAGGCAAGTATTTCGGAACATTTGGTCAGAAAATGGGTCTGCCATTTTTGTGTACAGAAAGAATTATTTCCTGACATAAGAGAATACTGAGTTGTTTTTTTTTTGGGGGGGAGGGGGTGGTTAAACATAACACCTCAGTGAGTGGCTGCAAAAAGGTTAAAATATGGGGAAGACAAGTCTTGGATGTGCTGGTGAATATTTCTTTGGACTTAACTGCATGAGCCTCCAGAAAACTGCATTTACGTGAATGTAGAACACCCATCCATGCTCACYCTTTCTCTCTGTATGCTATATTCATAAAACAAGATCTGATATTAAAAAAAGAAAAAAAAAACACAGAAACTAAAAGA
The DNA here is from genome assembly GCF_003343005.1 of Rhea americana. NCBI lineage: Eukaryota > Metazoa > Chordata > Aves > Rheiformes > Rheidae > Rhea > Rhea americana. The sequence continues at coordinate 950,184 of NW_028186375.1, read as the reverse complement.
AAACTGAGACTCCACGTTGGATTTAAAACTCTAGATTTTAAGAGGTTTGCAGCCCCTCATTTTTCTTGCGAAACACACAGCTCCTCATTTTCCCCACAAGTCTGAAAAGGGAAAGCAGAAGTGCCTTTTATACAGAGTTGCTGTCACAAAAGAAGAAACGATACCTACACAATTCCATTTCCCAACTTCTTCCCACCAAAACCAAAAAACAGCTTGTCTGCTGTTTGCCTTCTCTACCCTTTCTAGTGACTCCTGACACTTCTCAAACATTCCTGTTCGACCTTGGACACATATGCCTCCCCCTTTTCCTCCCATGAAGTCCTTGCTGSCAGAGGGAAGGGAACATCCTCCACGTAAGCTAGACTCCTCCTACAGAGGAAAATAGCATTGAAGACAAAGGTATACTCAGGAGAGATCCTGTTATTGCAAACAGGATAGGAGAGATCGAGCTTTTTCCCAGTGTGCAGCCTTCAGACCTCACTGGTAAGGCTACCCACATACTGCACAGTAGGTTTTTTTTCCTTAGATAGCTGCAGATTAGAACTAGTCAATTAGTTCACTTTAGCCATTATTTTCCTACCCAACAGGAGCACTGTCCTACTCCCACAGGATTTCAAGGGAATTATAGCTTTTGTCTATATCACAGTTTTGGAAACAGYCACACCACCTCTCAGGCTAATGTAGTAATTACTGCATCCACTACAACAATTAACATTCCACAGTCGGGGCTTTTAGTAAGAGTAGTTTCTCACAGGATACAAAACAAAGCATTTGTGGTTGCACAAGGCCACTATGGTTACACTTGAGGATACCTGATCCAGAGGACTTCTTCCTGTTAAAGACTCCATCAGACTGCATGCAGATAGGATAGTGAAGTCAACATACCACCTATATTTTAAAACTCTCAAAACACATATGCAAATCTGCAGTCAAATATTTCRCTACACTTAAAACTGGTACCGTACAAGTGTGAGATCACTGAGGCTCTAAAACAGAAAACGCAAGTATTCACAGAATATAAAAAAAACAGAGAAGAAAAGAAGGAGAATTAATAAAATAATAAAGCAAAAATCATGCAGTYGAAGAGACAGAAAGTTACTTTTTTGTTGAGAGTTCAGAAGGCCAATTTTTGACAAACAGCATTTCCTCTCTCAACGGGACATAATGCATTTTTTAAAAAATTACAGTAAGGAAACGTGAAAACCAATGTTTCTCTGCACACACAGTTCTACTACCTCAGCTGCCTATAAACTATTCTCAAAGCATTTCTGGAAAGAACAAACACACATATCTTTYAGTGTTCCACATACCAGTCTGTGCGGACTGAAGTCATCTGTCAGAATTCCTGAGAAAACCCAATAGATCTGTTGCAAAACGTATCTCCCTGTGCAAGTGCSAGTCACTTACAAAAGACGTATCGGGTAAGTATCACATCACAAGTTGTTTACAGTACCTGAGTGAAAATACTCCAAGATCTCACGCAGACAGTCGTCATATCTCTTCCAGTTGCATCATGTGGAAAACTGCTTGATTTTATAACTCACAGTRCTACTTTGATGACCTAAACGAAGGAGCGCATGTTAAACGAGAGCGTGGAATCTGCTAAAAGCGCTCAAGACACAGAAGTCTGACATAACATTGACATTTCTGCACTTAACATTTCCCCACAGGGGACAAAAACACTGTGAGGGGAATTGCAGAACTGCTCGCTTCCCACCCGGCTGTTACCATGGAAATGAAAAAAAATTTTTATATATATAAACACACACATTCTCACACACACGCACATATATATATAAAAAATATACAAGCATATACAAGCACACACACACACATATATATATGAACACGGGAAAAGCTAGGCAACATCCTGTAGTAGCTCCCCTCCCTCTCACTTGACGCCTGCCCAGCGCCGCTTGATGCCGGTGCCAGGCCACGACGCTCGACGCTGACCTGCACRCCAGGCCGCGATGCCTGACACCGGGCCGCGACGGCGGCCTGCGCCGCTTGTGGCAGGGCCACAGCACTCGACGCCGACCCACGACGCTCGCTGCAGGGCCGCGATGGTGGCCCGCGACGCCACGGAGCGATGCTGGACGCCGGCGGGCCTGAGGCAGGGGGCGCCGGGGCTGGCGCCCGCCACCGCCGAGGGGGCCGCTG